>NW_022592018.1:1343-4486 GCF_004348235.1 Phoca vitulina
AAAAAAAAAAAAAAAGAAAAAGAAAGTTAAAAAAAAATTAACTTTGAAAGACTAAAAAATCATGGGAAAAAGCCATGAATTCTATGTGCAGTATTCCCCCAGCGCTGGAGTTCTCCTGTTCTCATTGATCGGTAAACTTGGTCTTCACTGGCTGTTCTTGCTGATCTTCTGGGGGAGGGGCCTGTTGCAATGGTTCTCAAATGTCTTTGTCAGATGCGGAATTGCCCCACCCTTGCCGGGGGCCGGGCTGAGTAATCTGCTCGGGTTTGCGCTTGGGAGCTTTTGTTCCTTGCAAGGTTTCCGTACAGCTTTGGAGGACGGGGGTGAGAATGGTGGCCTCCCAAACTCTGCCCCAGAGGAGCCGAGAACTCGGGGCCCCACTCCTCAGTGAACCCTCAGAGAAGAGCAATCACTCCCATCTCCCCGGTTTCCAGCCATACTCTGTGCTCACTGGCCTGTGACTGAGCGTTTCTATCTCTGGCACATGACCCCATGTGGAGTCTCCAAAACCAGAAGATTCCTGCGGTGCGCTCCTGCGCCGCTCCTCCCCGGGGAGGAAGGGGAGTCTCCCCTGATCTGCTGCTTGTTGGGTCCCTGCTGGAAGAGCAGTGGCCCGACTGTGCTGCGGATCATGGTTTATGGCAACTCCGAGCTGAGAGCCCACTCCTCAGCTCCATCTCTGCAGCTGGCATGCCCGCTCAGATACCTGGGAGCTTTGCTGCACTCAGGCACCCCCGGTCTTTCTGTGACCCCAAGGGTCCTGAGACCACACTGTCCCAGAGAGGGTTCTGCCCCCCGCTTAGCCACTGAAGTGACGTCCCTCAGCAGAGCCAACTTCTAAAATTTCTGATTTTGTGCTCCGCTGCTCTATCACTTGCCAGTAGCGGCTGATGGAGGCCCCCCCCCCCGCCATCTATCTTCCCAAATATTATCTTGGATTCACTTCTCTGCACGTCCTACCTTCCAGAAAGTGGTCGCTTTTCTGTTCAGAGAGTTCCAGCTATTCTTCTCTTCAATCTCCTGTTGAGTTCATAGGTGTTCAGAATGGTTTGATCCCTATCTAGCTGAATTCCTGGGACCAGATGAAATTTAGGTCTCCTACTCCTCTGCCATCTTGCTCCTCCCCTCCATCATTAGTTTTTGATGTAGGGTTCCATGATTCATTGTTTGCGTATAACACCCAGTGCTCCATTCAGTACGTGCCTTCTTTAACACCCATCACCAGGCTAACCCACCCCCCTACCCCCTCCCCTCTAGAACCCTCAGTTTGTTTTTCGGAGTCCATAGTCTCTCATGGTTCATCTCCCCCTCCGATTCCCCCCCCTTCATTTTTCCCTTCCTGCTATCTTCTTTTCTTTTCTTTTTTTTTAACATATAATGTATTATTTGTTTCAGAGGTACAGGTCTGTTATTCAACAGTCTTACACAATTCACAGTGCTCACCATAGCACACACCCTCCCTAATGTCTATCACCCAGCCACCCCATCCCTCCCACCCCCCACCACTCCAGCAACCCTCAGTTTGTTTCCTGAGATTAAGAATTACTCATATCAGTGAGATCATATGATACATGTCTTTCTCTGATTGACTCACTTTGCTTAGAATAATACCCTCTAGTTCATGGCTTTTAATTCCCATGATTCTTTAGTCTTTCAAAGTTAATTTTTTAAATTTTCTTTATATTTTCTTTTTCTATTGTTTTAGTTGAATTTTTATTCTTTTTTTTTCAACCAACATCTTATCGATTCCTTTTTTAAAATCTTTTTTAATTTTTCAATTTTACTATCATATTCTATCTCTTCATTGTATTTAACCTTATTTTTTGTATATAATAAAGTTTTTCTTTCTTTAAAATTTTGGAATACAGTTTCTTCTAACAGACCAAAATATACCCTAAATCTAGTGTATGATGTTGTTCTAGTCTCCCGCCTGATCACATTCTCTCTTTTTTTAAAATTTTTTTCATTCTTTTTTCAACCTTCTTATCAATTCCTTTTTTTTTTTTTTTTAAAGATTTTATTTATTTATTTGAGAGAGAAAGAATGAGACAGAGAGAGAGCATGAAAGGGGGGAGGGTCAGAGGGAGAAGCGGACTCCCTGCTGAGCAGGGAGCCCGATGCGGGACTCGATCCCGGGACTCCAGGATCATGACCTGAGCTGAAGGCAGTCGCTTAACCAACTGAGCCACCCAGGCACCCTTATCAATTCCTTTTTAAAAATCTTTTTTAATTTCCATCTTTACAGTCATATTCCATCCCCTCATTTTATTTACCCTAATTTTTTTGTGTGTATATAAAGTTTTTCTTTCTTTAAAATTTTGGGAGGTAATTTCTTCTAACAGACCAAAATACACCCAAAATCTAGTGTGTGGTGCTGTTATGTTCACCAGCCTGATCATATATATATATTTTTTTTCCTTTCTTTTCCCCCTGGTTTCAGGTCTCTTCTGATTTGTTGTGTATATTTTTGGGCGGTCATTGTTACCCTTTTAGCATTTTTTTTAGCAATTAGTTCTCTCATTCATCTATTCTCATCTGGACAAAATGACAAGATGGAAAAACTCACCTCAAAAAAAAGAACAGGAGGCAGTACTGACTGCCAGGGACTTAATCAATACAGACTTTAGTAAGATGTTGGAACTAGAGTTCAGATTGAGGATTATAAAGATACTAGCTGGGCTTGAAAAAAGCATAGAAGATACTAAAGAATCCTTTTCTGGAGAAATAAAAGAACTAAAATCTAACCAAATTGAAATCAAAAAGCTATTAATGAGGTACAAAATTACTCCAAAAATGTCAAAAATGCAGGCTCTAACTGCTAGGATAAATGAGGCAGAAGAGAGAATTAGAGAAGACCAAATGATGGAGAATAAAGAAGCTGAAAGAAAGAGAGATAAACAACTACTGGATCATGAGGGGAGAATTCGAGAGATAAGTGATACCATAAAGCAAAACAACATTAGAATAATTGGGATCCCAGAAGAAGAAGAAAGAGAGAGAAGGGCAGAAGGTATAGTGAGCAAATTATAACAGAGAACTTTCCTAATTTGGAGAAGGAAACAAGCATCAAAATCCAGGAGGCACAGAGAACCACCCCTCAAAATCAATAAAAATAGGTCAACACCCCGACATTTAATAGTACA
>NW_022592019.1:0-4483 GCF_004348235.1 Phoca vitulina
GGACCCTGAGATCATGACCTGAGCTGAAACCAAGAGTCAGATGCTCAACCAATTGTGCCACCCAGGCGCCCCTATAATTATAATTTCTAATATTAAAAGGGATATTCTCACATTAGCACAACTTCTTGGTTTAGTTCTATTTTTCTAGGCCAATTCAATAGCAGAAGAAATAAAAGATATCCTTTCATTTAACTTGAAAGGAAATCACTCCTCTAATCAATACATAACTTTGAACTAACTCAGAATTATATTATCATATTAATAGAAATTCATTTTTGGTCACACACTGCCTTAATAGTCCATGAATTTATTAACTGCTTCAGTTGCAGGTAGTGAGACAACAATAAAAACCACATGGTACTGGATTTCTATTTGAAAACACCCATTCTTGATTATAGCTGACCCTCTTACTTCCACTCATCCCAGCTTAGTTCCTCACTTTCCACCTAGTCTTCTGATGGGCATTGCCAGTCTCTCCCTTTCTGATCCATCCTACACACAGTTACCAGATTCATTCTCCCGAAGTGGTTCTCGAATACCAGCATCACTTGGGAACTTAATCAAGATGCAAATTCTCAGCCCTACTGTGGACTGAGCAGTCTGTAATCAGTACTGTGTTCCAACAAGCCCTCCAGGTGACTCTGCTGTAGGCTGAAGTCCGTCCTGGAGCACTGCAGTGATAACCCAGTAGCTTGGCATGTTATCCATGGCCTTCAAAATCCTAGAAGATCTGGCTCCAACCTCCTACTCTACAGGTACAAGATATTCCTGCATTTGGCCTTTCTCCCATTCTCCTTTGCAAGCTTATTCTTCCCAAGATGTCCGTCTGATGATACCCAATAGCTCTTCAAGGTCCTGTTCAAACAGCATTGCTCTAGTAGCTTCCCTGATCCAACGTGAAGTCTTTTTTCCCTCATCTGTGTTCCAAAAACAACTTCTATCTCTCATTGCCCATATCCATTTCTCCTTCTCCTTCTCCTCCTCCTCCTCCTCCTCCTTCTTTTTAAAAAAATTTTTAAGTAGGCTCCATGCCCAACCTGGGGCTTGAACTCATGATCCCAAGATCAAGAGTCACATGCTCTACCGACTCAGCCAGGCAGGCACCCCAATTTCTTTTTAATATACTTATTTTGGCATCCCATGTCCACTGAGCATAAACTCCTTGAAACTATGGACTAGTTGTGTTCATCTGCATTGCCTACCATGTTTAAAACTGACACAGGGACATAAACTCAAATATTTATAAAATAAACAAATAGCTGGGTAATGAGTAGCAGAAGCAAAATGACTGTTTTAAAAGAAATGTAGTTTTATGACTTTATGGCTCCCTCTTCTGCACCTCTCCGGCACCTTGTCCGCTTAGTGCTTTACACATTATGGCTTGAGCTTCTGTTTATTTTCCTTGTGAGATCATGAGTTCCTACAAGGGTCAGAAGCCTGTCTTAACCATCTGTGAGCCTATGATACTGGGCACAGTACCTGTCATATTAGCTTTCGATTGACATTTTTTTAAATAAATGAGAATACTTCAGCAAACATGAAGTAATTGGTTTACAAAGTATTTCACAGTAGAAGTAATGAAGGACCTAATCCATTGAGGACTTTATCTCATTTGTTTTTTTCCAAACTGTGTTTGTAAGGTTTGGAGTCCAGATGGCAGAGGTATCCAAGAAGACCAATACAAGGGTGGCTGTTTCCTAAGACTTGGAAGGTTTGATCATTTAAAAGACTATTCTTAATATCATATCAGGCTCTTTTTACCCACTACCCTTAAACCTTCTACATTTACAAGAAGAATCTATTTGCTAAAGAGCATCATTAATAAGGATTAATGACATACACAGCTCTGGATGCCATGGACAAAGAAGAAAAATTGAACCAGGCATCTGGGTGGCTCAGTTGGTTAAGCGTCTGACTACGGCTCAGGTCATGATCCCGGGGTCCTGGGATTGCGTTGTCCCGCATCAGGCTCCCTGCTCAGTGGGGAGTCCTCTCCCCTTGCTCCTCCCCCCTGCTCATGCTCTCTCTCTCACTGTCAAACAAATAAATAAAATCTTTTTAAAAAATTAAAAAAAGAATAAAAATTGAACCTTCGTAACCAAGAATATAGTATCCCTGTATGTCTAAATCCATAGAAATACCATGCAAGCATTTCCTCCTTTACAATGAGGCTGGAGAGATTTTATTTTGTAATTTGTGAAGTTAGGGGCATTTCTGATATGTTTCTTTAGCGTAAACATTTCTAACTATACCACTTAACCATCATTTTATTTTATTTTTTAAAGATTTTATTTATTTATTTGTGAGAGAGAGAATGGATGAACGCACAAGCTGAGGTAGCGGCAGGCAGAGGGAGAAGCAGGCTCCCCGCTGAGCAAGGAGCTCAATAGGGACTGGATCTCAGGGTCCTGGGATCATGACCTGAGCCGAAGGCAGATGCTTAACCGACTGAGCCACCCAGGAGCCCCTTATTTTACTTTTTTTAAAAAGAGTTTATTTTTCTCAAGTAATCTCTATACCCAATGTGGGTTTTGAACCTACAACCCCGAGATCCAGAGTCGCTTGCTCTACCAACTGAGCCAGCCAGGCACCCCTTAACCATCATTTTAAACATCTATTTTTAATATTGGTCTAAGAATTCCCACACTGAAATCCTTAATCTGTTCTCTTGGTAACTTAATATGTACTTGATCATACTGCTTACATAATTTACCTGCTTAGTTAAATATTTAATATTTAAATATTTAATTGAGCTTAAATTTTAAAAAAATTCTGGGTTAATGGCATTCAAATTAATCTAAGTGTTCTATATTTTCTTGTCTTGTAGGTGATAATTTGAGGTTAACTTTAATTCCTCTCATTTTATTAAACCAACTTTTAAAACCTTTTCTGTAAAAGCCAGATAGTAAATATTTTGGGCTTTGCAGGCCACATGCCGTTTCTGTTGCATATTCTTCTCTTCCTCTTCTTTTCTCTTTTATAGCCCTTTAAGAATGTAAAAATCATTCTTAACTCATAGGCTGTATAAAGACAGACCATGGGCGGGATTTGATCCATGAGCCATAAACTAAATATAAATGTAAGCAGATGGTATATGAACACGTAGGAAACAAGGTGCATATGGGTGTCCATAATTGCTCAGACCTCATTACCCCTTTTGCTCTATAACTGTAGGGTCTTTTTCTGTCTACATCTTGTATATAAAGTTAAAAAAACTGAAAACGCATAGAAGACATTTAATGCTAGAGATGGGTTGGGGCCCTACAGACTTACAGAACTGTAGAATTTTATTGTTAGAAGAAATTGTCGCGATTATCTAATTTGAACCCCATATTTATTTTATAGATAACTAAAAAGTCATAATAAATGATTAATTAACTTACAAATACTGGAGGGATAGTAGGCCTTCAAATGAGTCCTTATGTAATTCGGTCAAATAATTTTCACTGAGAATTCTGAAAAATGAAAAGGTTATTTTTGCATCAAAATGCAAAATAACTACAACTATTTACTACCTAGGATTAACTTCCATATGGGAGGGGAAACTTGGGTAATGGTGCCCCGTAAATACACTAATTCTTATTTAATTTAGGAGTACTGATCTCTGCTCTGTTTCCATTCAAATCCTTCTTTTCATGTACTCCTTTGTGTCCATCTCTCTCCATCTCTCTCTCCCTCTCTCTCTCTCTCTCTGTCATACACACACACACACCCCTATCTACTCTTTGCACCAAAATGCATATTTAATGCCTACTCTCTGGATCACAAAGTCTCTGCTAGAACCCAGCTCTGGGTGCCAACAACCCTGGCAGAACTGCCATTTCCTCCTCTCTTTTCCCAAATTCTATTCGGAAGCCCCATACACAACTATAGCAGTGTGGCAGAGAAAGCCGTTCGTTTTTTTTCTCCCCGACTAAAAACTATTTTTGAGAACTAAAACAATGTTCATTAATAAATGTTCAGTTTAATAATTATCAAGCAAATACCCATGTAACACCATTCATGTCAAGAAAAAGCCCTGCCTGGGCGCCTGGGTGGCTCAGTTGGTTAAGCGACTGCCTTCGGCTCAGGTCATGATCCTGGAGTCCCTGGATCGAGTCCCGCATCGGGCTCCCTGCTCGGCAGGGAGTCTGCTTCGTCCTCTGACCCTATCCCCTCTCATGTGTTCTCTCTCTCTCATTCTCTCTCTCAAATAAATAAATAAAATCTTTAAAAAAAAAAAATAAAAAGAAAAAGCCCTGCCTGCATCCCAGAAGCCCCCAGTGTGCCCCTTCCAATCACAACCCTCTCTCTGATTCCCCAGAAGTAACCACCATGCTGACTTTAATAACAATTTCCTTGCTTTTTGGTTTTTTTAATTTTTTTAAAGATTTATTAATTTGAAAGACAGAGGGAGGGGCAGAGGGAGAGGGAGAGAGAGAATCTCTAGCAGACTCCCCACAGAGTGGGGAGTTGAAATCTCAATTTGGTTACTAATTTTTTT
>NW_022592020.1:0-4483 GCF_004348235.1 Phoca vitulina
ACAAACAATCACGGCCACAGAGGGCTCACATACCTGTATTAGCCTCAATTCCTTCTTTTTTCCTTTGTTTAAAAAGAAACGCCCACCAGAGAGTGGCAATAGATTTTCGGGAAAGTCGAACAAAACATACATACATGCACAGAAAACAGCATATAACAAAAATTAATGAAATTCCGATTCCTCCAGCGGTATGCCCTAAACTCTGAATAATTCCCTTCGGATCTAGTCCTTCAAATTGCTTCAAAAATGACTGAGCCAATATGGCAGCATCCTCATTCTCAAAGGGTTTTCCAAATATCTCCTGAATATTAGTATGCAAATTATTAATCATATCTGTCGCCGATGAATTGCCCTCTAAATATTTCTGGATAATACTCCAATCATGTTGAGATTCATTATATCTTAAATTAGTAATACAAAAGGATGTGGAATTCCAATCACAACGCAACCAAATTTGTCTTTCAATTGTTAAAACCTTCTTTCCCAACCAACTAACAGTTTGTCTAAGAACATCTATTTGCGTTTGCAAACGAGTATCGAACAAATGCTCAGGTGTACAAGGCTTCCTTGTTTGCTTCAAGATCTTTTGTCCCTCCCCAGCAAGCTTTTTAATATGCCCCCAAGTGGGTAAAGCAAGAGGCGGAGGCCGCCAATGATGACGCCTATCCAAATGTAAGTGAGCCATAGCTTGCAGGAGAGATTCATCAGCTTGCAGCATCGATTCATGCACTCTCGGGGCCTCCATGCGTCGCCTGACAGCCGTCCGAATTGGTCCGCGACCGGATCCACCTTGCTGGGAGCCAGGAGCAGGTTTGTCCATTTTCTGTGGAAACATAAGCATACCCTTTCCCCCTATAAAGCAACAATCCTGGCTGCCATTCTGCATCCGCAGCGGGCTTAAACCATATATGTTCATTCAAGGGGAGAGGAGCCGTCTCTCCCTCTATGAACTGTTTTTCTGCTCTCGAGAGAATATCTCCCTGCGGAAGATTCAAGAAATTCAATGTAAACAATACTTGTGACAAAATGGAACGTGCATTAGATTGAGTAAATGATAATATATGATCTGTTTTCCTCCTTTTTAATTTTTTAATTTGCAATTTTAAAGTACTGTGTGCACGCTCCACAATGGCCTGTCCTTGGGGATTATATTCAATGCCTGTTTTATGTATTATACCATATTGCAAGCAAAAAGCTTGAAATTGTTTACTTTTATATGCTGGCCCATTATCTGTCTTGATACTGGAAGGTAAACCCATCACAGCAAACGTTTCTAATAAATGAATAATAACATGTTGTGTAGTTTCACCCATTTGTGCTGTGGCCCATATAAATTGAGAATAAGTATCTATTACAACATGTACATAAGATAATCGACCAAATTGTGCCACATGAGTAACATCCATTTGCCAAAGTTCGTTGGCATAAGTTCCTCGAGGATTAACCCCAGCTTTTACAGCACGTAAGTGTAAAGGTCTGCAAATAGGACACTGTTTTATAATTTGTTTTGCTTGACGATAAGGAATTTTATATTGAACATGTAATCTACCAGCATTGGTATGCAATAAATTATGTTCCTCGTCTGCAGATGCAAATGACACCAAAGCGTCTACTTGAGCATTGCCATAAGCCAAGGAACCAGGAAGATTAGTATGAGAGCGAATATGAGTTACATAAATACGAGTATTACGATTTCTTAACAAAGTTTGTAAGAGTAAAAATAAACTAAGTAGGTTGGACTTATTAGAACATACCACGGCAGTATATACATTTTTAACGACCCCAACAGCATATGCTGAATCAGCAAGAATATTCACAGCCGAGGGAAAATCTTTTAATACTTGGGCGATGGCAAATAATTCATTTTGTTGGACTGAATTAAAATCTGTATTTTGAACCCAATACCTTTTAGTTGTCCAATATGCACTTTTAGTTTTTGAGCCAATTAATGTGCAGCAGCCAATTTTTCCTTAGTTAATGGCCATTGTTCAATCCACAAGGGATCTTCGGATTTCCATAATATTTTAATAGGTTCCATCTATAATCAAAATTCCAGGTGAGCTCCCCACTGTTCTAAAACATCACGGCCTAAAATATTTAAAGGGACATCTAAAATATATGGTTTTAACACGGCCAGTTGCCCATCCTGGGAGGTAAATGTTACAAATTGAGTGGCTAAGCCAATACTTCGGACAGGTGCCTTGCCAACTCCTTTTATCTGACAAGGAATCTCATTATAGGGGATATTTTCAGGCCAATCAGCAGTTTTGATAATAGTGATATCTGACCCTGTATCCAACAAGACAGTAATATCTTTCGTATTCAATTTAACTGTCATCAAGGGCTGCATACGAGTTATTTGTGTAGCCCAAAAAACACATTTTGGATCCGTGCTGCCAAACCCTCCATGCCTGACAGCGGTAGTCTGACCTATGGGGAGATAGGGCAATAACAATAACTGGGCAATTCGTTCTCCTGCTTCAAAGGACACATCGACTAGGGAAGACATAAGAACTTGAATTTCTCCTCTGTAATCAGCATCAATTATACCTAAGTGAACAGTCACTCCTTTTGATGTCAAACCAGAGCGACCTGTTAATAGAGCAAAAGTGCCAATTGGTAAGGGTCCATAAATTCCAGTAGGAATTTTCTGAGGTCTATCCCCTCCTTTTAAAGTAAATGGCCTTATGGCTGGTATGTCCACTGCGGCACTGTGTTGGGTAGCTGGGCTAAGGGAGAATATGGTTGGTTTCCCCTGTTCATTTGTCCTGGGCCCGGGGTAGGGCCCGAAATCGAGTTTCCCTGCGGCTTTTCTGCAAAACTTGTATTTAATTTAGTGCGACATTCTCGAGCCCAATGTTTTCCCTTCTTACATCGTGGACAAATTCCAGGTCCGCGCCCTTTGTCAGGTTTCTTTTCTTTACAGTTCCTTTTCAAATGCCCTAATTGACCGCAACCAAAACATTTCATGCTCTCGAGTTGTTTAGATTGCAAGGAATGCCAGGTAGTGGCCATTGTTTCAGCAAACAGCTGCATCTTTCTACTCTCTGATGTAACATCCTTACAGGCCTTCATGAAAGCATTAATATCTCCTGTATCTTTAATAGGCAATATAATTCTCTTACAATCCTCATTAGCATTTTCATATGCCAGCAGTTTTAACAGCTGCTGTCTAGCTTCTTCTCCTATGACAGTTCTCTCCAAGGTTAATTTTAATCGCGATAAGAACTCGACATAAGGCTCGTTAGTCTTTTGAATAACCTTAGTCCAAGATCCATAATGTTCTCCTTTTGGGTGAATACGATCCCAAGCTTCTAAACTAATTTCCCGTAATTGATCATGGATTTCTTCAGGGGTAATAACTTGAGCAGCAATATCAGAATATTGACCTATTCCCGCCAACATTTGATAAGTTATAGCCTGGACCCGAGGATTGTTGCTCAAGGCGTTCTTACGAGCCTGCTCCATACAGAGCTCGGAGAACCACATCTGCCATTGCAGATATTCAGGCTCCTTTAAAAGAGCTCTACAAAGGACTCTCCAATCTTCTGGAGCAAAATTATTATAATGTCGAGCTGTACCTATAAGTAGCTCTTTGACATAATGTGATTGCGGTCCATATAAAGTCACTGCCTTTTTTAAACGTGCAATGTCCCCTATATCTATCCCATCATAATAGGGGGCCTGTGCAACTCCCTGGACCGGGGGAGGCCTAATAATTGGAAAAGCAAAGATAGGTCTGTCAGCCTCACTCTCATCGTCATTATCCTTTAACGCATCAAGCTCAGCTAAAGCAGCAGAAAGAAAAGGATTTTTGGGAGAAAAGGCTAGCGCGGGCGGCAAAGGCGGAGCGGAAGGCTTTTTCTTAGATTCCCCCGCCATAGTCATGACCCGCTGAAAAACCTTCCATAAGTGCTCGGTCTCGGGATCCGACGTTACTTTCAGTTTCGATTCATCGCTATCGCACTCATTAGGTTCGCGAGGCAGTGCAAGCTTAAAGGCATCCTTTTCTATTGCCTTTTTCTCATCTGTATCAAGGGGAAGGTCCTGTATCGAAGGAGCCACTTCCTTCTGAAAATTCTCAACCGTGCGATCATCCTCCATTGCTTTTAACACTGTAAATATAATCGACCAGATGGACCAAAATCGTACAGGAATCTTTTCCCCCCGCCTCATGGCCTTTTCTACATTATGGCGGACCCGCCGCCAATTATCCACCTCCAGGGAGCCCTCCTCGGGAAACCAAGGATTCCAGTCTCGAACCACTTTCAAACACATCTCAATATCAGTAGAAGCGACAGTAATGCCATAGACAGCAAGTGAATGCTTCAGCATTCGAACATAAGGAGTAGAGGTTTCTTGTCCCATAACCCTGTATTGTATTAAATTACTCACCCTTCCTGAACGTCCTTCAGGGTCCCTGTTCGGGCGCCAATTGTCAACGTCTAGTGCGTTGGGGTCCCTGGGTAAGGGTCGCGAAATC
>NW_022592021.1:0-4483 GCF_004348235.1 Phoca vitulina
ACAAACAATCACGGCCACAGAGGGCTCACATACCTGTATTAGCCTCAATTCCTTCTTTTTTCCTTTGTTTAAAAAGAAACGCCCACCAGAGAGTGGCAATAGATTTTCGGGAAAGTCGAACAAAACATACATACATGCACAGAAAACAGCATATAACAAAAATTAATGAAATTCCGATTCCTCCAGCGGTATGCCCTAAACTCTGAATAATTCCCTTCGGATCTAGTCCTTCAAATTGCTTCAAAAATGACTGAGCCAATATGGCAGCATCCTCATTCTCAAAGGGTTTTCCAAATATCTCCTGAATATTAGTATGCAAATTATTAATCATATCTGTCGCCGATGAATTGCCCTCTAAATATTTCTGGATAATACTCCAATCATGTTGAGATTCATTATATCTTAAATTAGTAATACAAAAGGATGTGGAATTCCAATCACAACGCAACCAAATTTGTCTTTCAATTGTTAAAACCTTCTTTCCCAACCAACTAACAGTTTGTCTAAGAACATCTATTTGCGTTTGCAAACGAGTATCGAACAAATGCTCAGGTGTACAAGGCTTCCTTGTTTGCTTCAAGATCTTTTGTCCCTCCCCAGCAAGCTTTTTAATATGCCCCCAAGTGGGTAAAGCAAGAGGCGGAGGCCGCCAATGATGACGCCTATCCAAATGTAAGTGAGCCATAGCTTGCAGGAGAGATTCATCAGCTTGCAGCATCGATTCATGCACTCTCGGGGCCTCCATGCGTCGCCTGACAGCCGTCCGAATTGGTCCGCGACCGGATCCACCTTGCTGGGAGCCAGGAGCAGGTTTGTCCATTTTCTGTGGAAACATAAGCATACCCTTTCCCCCTATAAAGCAACAATCCTGGCTGCCATTCTGCATCCGCAGCGGGCTTAAACCATATATGTTCATTCAAGGGGAGAGGAGCCGTCTCTCCCTCTATGAACTGTTTTTCTGCTCTCGAGAGAATATCTCCCTGCGGAAGATTCAAGAAATTCAATGTAAACAATACTTGTGACAAAATGGAACGTGCATTAGATTGAGTAAATGATAATATATGATCTGTTTTCCTCCTTTTTAATTTTTTAATTTGCAATTTTAAAGTACTGTGTGCACGCTCCACAATGGCCTGTCCTTGGGGATTATATTCAATGCCTGTTTTATGTATTATACCATATTGCAAGCAAAAAGCTTGAAATTGTTTACTTTTATATGCTGGCCCATTATCTGTCTTGATACTGGAAGGTAAACCCATCACAGCAAACGTTTCTAATAAATGAATAATAACATGTTGTGTAGTTTCACCCATTTGTGCTGTGGCCCATATAAATTGAGAATAAGTATCTATTACAACATGTACATAAGATAATCGACCAAATTGTGCCACATGAGTAACATCCATTTGCCAAAGTTCGTTGGCATAAGTTCCTCGAGGATTAACCCCAGCTTTTACAGCACGTAAGTGTAAAGGTCTGCAAATAGGACACTGTTTTATAATTTGTTTTGCTTGACGATAAGGAATTTTATATTGAACATGTAATCTACCAGCATTGGTATGCAATAAATTATGTTCCTCGTCTGCAGATGCAAATGACACCAAAGCGTCTACTTGAGCATTGCCATAAGCCAAGGAACCAGGAAGATTAGTATGAGAGCGAATATGAGTTACATAAATACGAGTATTACGATTTCTTAACAAAGTTTGTAAGAGTAAAAATAAACTAAGTAGGTTGGACTTATTAGAACATACCACGGCAGTATATACATTTTTAACGACCCCAACAGCATATGCTGAATCAGCAAGAATATTCACAGCCGAGGGAAAATCTTTTAATACTTGGGCGATGGCAAATAATTCATTTTGTTGGACTGAATTAAAATCTGTATTTTGAACCCAATACCTTTTAGTTGTCCAATATGCACTTTTAGTTTTTGAGCCAATTAATGTGCAGCAGCCAATTTTTCCTTAGTTAATGGCCATTGTTCAATCCACAAGGGATCTTCGGATTTCCATAATATTTTAATAGGTTCCATCTATAATCAAAATTCCAGGTGAGCTCCCCACTGTTCTAAAACATCACGGCCTAAAATATTTAAAGGGACATCTAAAATATATGGTTTTAACACGGCCAGTTGCCCATCCTGGGAGGTAAATGTTACAAATTGAGTGGCTAAGCCAATACTTCGGACAGGTGCCTTGCCAACTCCTTTTATCTGACAAGGAATCTCATTATAGGGGATATTTTCAGGCCAATCAGCAGTTTTGATAATAGTGATATCTGACCCTGTATCCAACAAGACAGTAATATCTTTCGTATTCAATTTAACTGTCATCAAGGGCTGCATACGAGTTATTTGTGTAGCCCAAAAAACACATTTTGGATCCGTGCTGCCAAACCCTCCATGCCTGACAGCGGTAGTCTGACCTATGGGGAGATAGGGCAATAACAATAACTGGGCAATTCGTTCTCCTGCTTCAAAGGACACATCGACTAGGGAAGACATAAGAACTTGAATTTCTCCTCTGTAATCAGCATCAATTATACCTAAGTGAACAGTCACTCCTTTTGATGTCAAACCAGAGCGACCTGTTAATAGAGCAAAAGTGCCAATTGGTAAGGGTCCATAAATTCCAGTAGGAATTTTCTGAGGTCTATCCCCTCCTTTTAAAGTAAATGGCCTTATGGCTGGTATGTCCACTGCGGCACTGTGTTGGGTAGCTGGGCTAAGGGAGAATATGGTTGGTTTCCCCTGTTCATTTGTCCTGGGCCCGGGGTAGGGCCCGAAATCGAGTTTCCCTGCGGCTTTTCTGCAAAACTTGTATTTAATTTAGTGCGACATTCTCGAGCCCAATGTTTTCCCTTCTTACATCGTGGACAAATTCCAGGTCCGCGCCCTTTGTCAGGTTTCTTTTCTTTACAGTTCCTTTTCAAATGCCCTAATTGACCGCAACCAAAACATTTCATGCTCTCGAGTTGTTTAGATTGCAAGGAATGCCAGGTAGTGGCCATTGTTTCAGCAAACAGCTGCATCTTTCTACTCTCTGATGTAACATCCTTACAGGCCTTCATGAAAGCATTAATATCTCCTGTATCTTTAATAGGCAATATAATTCTCTTACAATCCTCATTAGCATTTTCATATGCCAGCAGTTTTAACAGCTGCTGTCTAGCTTCTTCTCCTATGACAGTTCTCTCCAAGGTTAATTTTAATCGCGATAAGAACTCGACATAAGGCTCGTTAGTCTTTTGAATAACCTTAGTCCAAGATCCATAATGTTCTCCTTTTGGGTGAATACGATCCCAAGCTTCTAAACTAATTTCCCGTAATTGATCATGGATTTCTTCAGGGGTAATAACTTGAGCAGCAATATCAGAATATTGACCTATTCCCGCCAACATTTGATAAGTTATAGCCTGGACCCGAGGATTGTTGCTCAAGGCGTTCTTACGAGCCTGCTCCATACAGAGCTCGGAGAACCACATCTGCCATTGCAGATATTCAGGCTCCTTTAAAAGAGCTCTACAAAGGACTCTCCAATCTTCTGGAGCAAAATTATTATAATGTCGAGCTGTACCTATAAGTAGCTCTTTGACATAATGTGATTGCGGTCCATATAAAGTCACTGCCTTTTTTAAACGTGCAATGTCCCCTATATCTATCCCATCATAATAGGGGGCCTGTGCAACTCCCTGGACCGGGGGAGGCCTAATAATTGGAAAAGCAAAGATAGGTCTGTCAGCCTCACTCTCATCGTCATTATCCTTTAACGCATCAAGCTCAGCTAAAGCAGCAGAAAGAAAAGGATTTTTGGGAGAAAAGGCTAGCGCGGGCGGCAAAGGCGGAGCGGAAGGCTTTTTCTTAGATTCCCCCGCCATAGTCATGACCCGCTGAAAAACCTTCCATAAGTGCTCGGTCTCGGGATCCGACGTTACTTTCAGTTTCGATTCATCGCTATCGCACTCATTAGGTTCGCGAGGCAGTGCAAGCTTAAAGGCATCCTTTTCTATTGCCTTTTTCTCATCTGTATCAAGGGGAAGGTCCTGTATCGAAGGAGCCACTTCCTTCTGAAAATTCTCAACCGTGCGATCATCCTCCATTGCTTTTAACACTGTAAATATAATCGACCAGATGGACCAAAATCGTACAGGAATCTTTTCCCCCCGCCTCATGGCCTTTTCTACATTATGGCGGACCCGCCGCCAATTATCCACCTCCAGGGAGCCCTCCTCGGGAAACCAAGGATTCCAGTCTCGAACCACTTTCAAACACATCTCAATATCAGTAGAAGCGACAGTAATGCCATAGACAGCAAGTGAATGCTTCAGCATTCGAACATAAGGAGTAGAGGTTTCTTGTCCCATAACCCTGTATTGTATTAAATTACTCACCCTTCCTGAACGTCCTTCAGGGTCCCTGTTCGGGCGCCAATTGTCAACGTCTAGTGCGTTGGGGTCCCTGGGTAAGGGTCGCGAAATC
>NW_022592022.1:0-4483 GCF_004348235.1 Phoca vitulina
ACAAACAATCACGGCCACAGAGGGCTCACATACCTGTATTAGCCTCAATTCCTTCTTTTTTCCTTTGTTTAAAAAGAAACGCCCACCAGAGAGTGGCAATAGATTTTCGGGAAAGTCGAACAAAACATACATACATGCACAGAAAACAGCATATAACAAAAATTAATGAAATTCCGATTCCTCCAGCGGTATGCCCTAAACTCTGAATAATTCCCTTCGGATCTAGTCCTTCAAATTGCTTCAAAAATGACTGAGCCAATATGGCAGCATCCTCATTCTCAAAGGGTTTTCCAAATATCTCCTGAATATTAGTATGCAAATTATTAATCATATCTGTCGCCGATGAATTGCCCTCTAAATATTTCTGGATAATACTCCAATCATGTTGAGATTCATTATATCTTAAATTAGTAATACAAAAGGATGTGGAATTCCAATCACAACGCAACCAAATTTGTCTTTCAATTGTTAAAACCTTCTTTCCCAACCAACTAACAGTTTGTCTAAGAACATCTATTTGCGTTTGCAAACGAGTATCGAACAAATGCTCAGGTGTACAAGGCTTCCTTGTTTGCTTCAAGATCTTTTGTCCCTCCCCAGCAAGCTTTTTAATATGCCCCCAAGTGGGTAAAGCAAGAGGCGGAGGCCGCCAATGATGACGCCTATCCAAATGTAAGTGAGCCATAGCTTGCAGGAGAGATTCATCAGCTTGCAGCATCGATTCATGCACTCTCGGGGCCTCCATGCGTCGCCTGACAGCCGTCCGAATTGGTCCGCGACCGGATCCACCTTGCTGGGAGCCAGGAGCAGGTTTGTCCATTTTCTGTGGAAACATAAGCATACCCTTTCCCCCTATAAAGCAACAATCCTGGCTGCCATTCTGCATCCGCAGCGGGCTTAAACCATATATGTTCATTCAAGGGGAGAGGAGCCGTCTCTCCCTCTATGAACTGTTTTTCTGCTCTCGAGAGAATATCTCCCTGCGGAAGATTCAAGAAATTCAATGTAAACAATACTTGTGACAAAATGGAACGTGCATTAGATTGAGTAAATGATAATATATGATCTGTTTTCCTCCTTTTTAATTTTTTAATTTGCAATTTTAAAGTACTGTGTGCACGCTCCACAATGGCCTGTCCTTGGGGATTATATTCAATGCCTGTTTTATGTATTATACCATATTGCAAGCAAAAAGCTTGAAATTGTTTACTTTTATATGCTGGCCCATTATCTGTCTTGATACTGGAAGGTAAACCCATCACAGCAAACGTTTCTAATAAATGAATAATAACATGTTGTGTAGTTTCACCCATTTGTGCTGTGGCCCATATAAATTGAGAATAAGTATCTATTACAACATGTACATAAGATAATCGACCAAATTGTGCCACATGAGTAACATCCATTTGCCAAAGTTCGTTGGCATAAGTTCCTCGAGGATTAACCCCAGCTTTTACAGCACGTAAGTGTAAAGGTCTGCAAATAGGACACTGTTTTATAATTTGTTTTGCTTGACGATAAGGAATTTTATATTGAACATGTAATCTACCAGCATTGGTATGCAATAAATTATGTTCCTCGTCTGCAGATGCAAATGACACCAAAGCGTCTACTTGAGCATTGCCATAAGCCAAGGAACCAGGAAGATTAGTATGAGAGCGAATATGAGTTACATAAATACGAGTATTACGATTTCTTAACAAAGTTTGTAAGAGTAAAAATAAACTAAGTAGGTTGGACTTATTAGAACATACCACGGCAGTATATACATTTTTAACGACCCCAACAGCATATGCTGAATCAGCAAGAATATTCACAGCCGAGGGAAAATCTTTTAATACTTGGGCGATGGCAAATAATTCATTTTGTTGGACTGAATTAAAATCTGTATTTTGAACCCAATACCTTTTAGTTGTCCAATATGCACTTTTAGTTTTTGAGCCAATTAATGTGCAGCAGCCAATTTTTCCTTAGTTAATGGCCATTGTTCAATCCACAAGGGATCTTCGGATTTCCATAATATTTTAATAGGTTCCATCTATAATCAAAATTCCAGGTGAGCTCCCCACTGTTCTAAAACATCACGGCCTAAAATATTTAAAGGGACATCTAAAATATATGGTTTTAACACGGCCAGTTGCCCATCCTGGGAGGTAAATGTTACAAATTGAGTGGCTAAGCCAATACTTCGGACAGGTGCCTTGCCAACTCCTTTTATCTGACAAGGAATCTCATTATAGGGGATATTTTCAGGCCAATCAGCAGTTTTGATAATAGTGATATCTGACCCTGTATCCAACAAGACAGTAATATCTTTCGTATTCAATTTAACTGTCATCAAGGGCTGCATACGAGTTATTTGTGTAGCCCAAAAAACACATTTTGGATCCGTGCTGCCAAACCCTCCATGCCTGACAGCGGTAGTCTGACCTATGGGGAGATAGGGCAATAACAATAACTGGGCAATTCGTTCTCCTGCTTCAAAGGACACATCGACTAGGGAAGACATAAGAACTTGAATTTCTCCTCTGTAATCAGCATCAATTATACCTAAGTGAACAGTCACTCCTTTTGATGTCAAACCAGAGCGACCTGTTAATAGAGCAAAAGTGCCAATTGGTAAGGGTCCATAAATTCCAGTAGGAATTTTCTGAGGTCTATCCCCTCCTTTTAAAGTAAATGGCCTTATGGCTGGTATGTCCACTGCGGCACTGTGTTGGGTAGCTGGGCTAAGGGAGAATATGGTTGGTTTCCCCTGTTCATTTGTCCTGGGCCCGGGGTAGGGCCCGAAATCGAGTTTCCCTGCGGCTTTTCTGCAAAACTTGTATTTAATTTAGTGCGACATTCTCGAGCCCAATGTTTTCCCTTCTTACATCGTGGACAAATTCCAGGTCCGCGCCCTTTGTCAGGTTTCTTTTCTTTACAGTTCCTTTTCAAATGCCCTAATTGACCGCAACCAAAACATTTCATGCTCTCGAGTTGTTTAGATTGCAAGGAATGCCAGGTAGTGGCCATTGTTTCAGCAAACAGCTGCATCTTTCTACTCTCTGATGTAACATCCTTACAGGCCTTCATGAAAGCATTAATATCTCCTGTATCTTTAATAGGCAATATAATTCTCTTACAATCCTCATTAGCATTTTCATATGCCAGCAGTTTTAACAGCTGCTGTCTAGCTTCTTCTCCTATGACAGTTCTCTCCAAGGTTAATTTTAATCGCGATAAGAACTCGACATAAGGCTCGTTAGTCTTTTGAATAACCTTAGTCCAAGATCCATAATGTTCTCCTTTTGGGTGAATACGATCCCAAGCTTCTAAACTAATTTCCCGTAATTGATCATGGATTTCTTCAGGGGTAATAACTTGAGCAGCAATATCAGAATATTGACCTATTCCCGCCAACATTTGATAAGTTATAGCCTGGACCCGAGGATTGTTGCTCAAGGCGTTCTTACGAGCCTGCTCCATACAGAGCTCGGAGAACCACATCTGCCATTGCAGATATTCAGGCTCCTTTAAAAGAGCTCTACAAAGGACTCTCCAATCTTCTGGAGCAAAATTATTATAATGTCGAGCTGTACCTATAAGTAGCTCTTTGACATAATGTGATTGCGGTCCATATAAAGTCACTGCCTTTTTTAAACGTGCAATGTCCCCTATATCTATCCCATCATAATAGGGGGCCTGTGCAACTCCCTGGACCGGGGGAGGCCTAATAATTGGAAAAGCAAAGATAGGTCTGTCAGCCTCACTCTCATCGTCATTATCCTTTAACGCATCAAGCTCAGCTAAAGCAGCAGAAAGAAAAGGATTTTTGGGAGAAAAGGCTAGCGCGGGCGGCAAAGGCGGAGCGGAAGGCTTTTTCTTAGATTCCCCCGCCATAGTCATGACCCGCTGAAAAACCTTCCATAAGTGCTCGGTCTCGGGATCCGACGTTACTTTCAGTTTCGATTCATCGCTATCGCACTCATTAGGTTCGCGAGGCAGTGCAAGCTTAAAGGCATCCTTTTCTATTGCCTTTTTCTCATCTGTATCAAGGGGAAGGTCCTGTATCGAAGGAGCCACTTCCTTCTGAAAATTCTCAACCGTGCGATCATCCTCCATTGCTTTTAACACTGTAAATATAATCGACCAGATGGACCAAAATCGTACAGGAATCTTTTCCCCCCGCCTCATGGCCTTTTCTACATTATGGCGGACCCGCCGCCAATTATCCACCTCCAGGGAGCCCTCCTCGGGAAACCAAGGATTCCAGTCTCGAACCACTTTCAAACACATCTCAATATCAGTAGAAGCGACAGTAATGCCATAGACAGCAAGTGAATGCTTCAGCATTCGAACATAAGGAGTAGAGGTTTCTTGTCCCATAACCCTGTATTGTATTAAATTACTCACCCTTCCTGAACGTCCTTCAGGGTCCCTGTTCGGGCGCCAATTGTCAACGTCTAGTGCGTTGGGGTCCCTGGGTAAGGGTCGCGAAATC
>NW_022592023.1:0-4483 GCF_004348235.1 Phoca vitulina
ACAAACAATCACGGCCACAGAGGGCTCACATACCTGTATTAGCCTCAATTCCTTCTTTTTTCCTTTGTTTAAAAAGAAACGCCCACCAGAGAGTGGCAATAGATTTTCGGGAAAGTCGAACAAAACATACATACATGCACAGAAAACAGCATATAACAAAAATTAATGAAATTCCGATTCCTCCAGCGGTATGCCCTAAACTCTGAATAATTCCCTTCGGATCTAGTCCTTCAAATTGCTTCAAAAATGACTGAGCCAATATGGCAGCATCCTCATTCTCAAAGGGTTTTCCAAATATCTCCTGAATATTAGTATGCAAATTATTAATCATATCTGTCGCCGATGAATTGCCCTCTAAATATTTCTGGATAATACTCCAATCATGTTGAGATTCATTATATCTTAAATTAGTAATACAAAAGGATGTGGAATTCCAATCACAACGCAACCAAATTTGTCTTTCAATTGTTAAAACCTTCTTTCCCAACCAACTAACAGTTTGTCTAAGAACATCTATTTGCGTTTGCAAACGAGTATCGAACAAATGCTCAGGTGTACAAGGCTTCCTTGTTTGCTTCAAGATCTTTTGTCCCTCCCCAGCAAGCTTTTTAATATGCCCCCAAGTGGGTAAAGCAAGAGGCGGAGGCCGCCAATGATGACGCCTATCCAAATGTAAGTGAGCCATAGCTTGCAGGAGAGATTCATCAGCTTGCAGCATCGATTCATGCACTCTCGGGGCCTCCATGCGTCGCCTGACAGCCGTCCGAATTGGTCCGCGACCGGATCCACCTTGCTGGGAGCCAGGAGCAGGTTTGTCCATTTTCTGTGGAAACATAAGCATACCCTTTCCCCCTATAAAGCAACAATCCTGGCTGCCATTCTGCATCCGCAGCGGGCTTAAACCATATATGTTCATTCAAGGGGAGAGGAGCCGTCTCTCCCTCTATGAACTGTTTTTCTGCTCTCGAGAGAATATCTCCCTGCGGAAGATTCAAGAAATTCAATGTAAACAATACTTGTGACAAAATGGAACGTGCATTAGATTGAGTAAATGATAATATATGATCTGTTTTCCTCCTTTTTAATTTTTTAATTTGCAATTTTAAAGTACTGTGTGCACGCTCCACAATGGCCTGTCCTTGGGGATTATATTCAATGCCTGTTTTATGTATTATACCATATTGCAAGCAAAAAGCTTGAAATTGTTTACTTTTATATGCTGGCCCATTATCTGTCTTGATACTGGAAGGTAAACCCATCACAGCAAACGTTTCTAATAAATGAATAATAACATGTTGTGTAGTTTCACCCATTTGTGCTGTGGCCCATATAAATTGAGAATAAGTATCTATTACAACATGTACATAAGATAATCGACCAAATTGTGCCACATGAGTAACATCCATTTGCCAAAGTTCGTTGGCATAAGTTCCTCGAGGATTAACCCCAGCTTTTACAGCACGTAAGTGTAAAGGTCTGCAAATAGGACACTGTTTTATAATTTGTTTTGCTTGACGATAAGGAATTTTATATTGAACATGTAATCTACCAGCATTGGTATGCAATAAATTATGTTCCTCGTCTGCAGATGCAAATGACACCAAAGCGTCTACTTGAGCATTGCCATAAGCCAAGGAACCAGGAAGATTAGTATGAGAGCGAATATGAGTTACATAAATACGAGTATTACGATTTCTTAACAAAGTTTGTAAGAGTAAAAATAAACTAAGTAGGTTGGACTTATTAGAACATACCACGGCAGTATATACATTTTTAACGACCCCAACAGCATATGCTGAATCAGCAAGAATATTCACAGCCGAGGGAAAATCTTTTAATACTTGGGCGATGGCAAATAATTCATTTTGTTGGACTGAATTAAAATCTGTATTTTGAACCCAATACCTTTTAGTTGTCCAATATGCACTTTTAGTTTTTGAGCCAATTAATGTGCAGCAGCCAATTTTTCCTTAGTTAATGGCCATTGTTCAATCCACAAGGGATCTTCGGATTTCCATAATATTTTAATAGGTTCCATCTATAATCAAAATTCCAGGTGAGCTCCCCACTGTTCTAAAACATCACGGCCTAAAATATTTAAAGGGACATCTAAAATATATGGTTTTAACACGGCCAGTTGCCCATCCTGGGAGGTAAATGTTACAAATTGAGTGGCTAAGCCAATACTTCGGACAGGTGCCTTGCCAACTCCTTTTATCTGACAAGGAATCTCATTATAGGGGATATTTTCAGGCCAATCAGCAGTTTTGATAATAGTGATATCTGACCCTGTATCCAACAAGACAGTAATATCTTTCGTATTCAATTTAACTGTCATCAAGGGCTGCATACGAGTTATTTGTGTAGCCCAAAAAACACATTTTGGATCCGTGCTGCCAAACCCTCCATGCCTGACAGCGGTAGTCTGACCTATGGGGAGATAGGGCAATAACAATAACTGGGCAATTCGTTCTCCTGCTTCAAAGGACACATCGACTAGGGAAGACATAAGAACTTGAATTTCTCCTCTGTAATCAGCATCAATTATACCTAAGTGAACAGTCACTCCTTTTGATGTCAAACCAGAGCGACCTGTTAATAGAGCAAAAGTGCCAATTGGTAAGGGTCCATAAATTCCAGTAGGAATTTTCTGAGGTCTATCCCCTCCTTTTAAAGTAAATGGCCTTATGGCTGGTATGTCCACTGCGGCACTGTGTTGGGTAGCTGGGCTAAGGGAGAATATGGTTGGTTTCCCCTGTTCATTTGTCCTGGGCCCGGGGTAGGGCCCGAAATCGAGTTTCCCTGCGGCTTTTCTGCAAAACTTGTATTTAATTTAGTGCGACATTCTCGAGCCCAATGTTTTCCCTTCTTACATCGTGGACAAATTCCAGGTCCGCGCCCTTTGTCAGGTTTCTTTTCTTTACAGTTCCTTTTCAAATGCCCTAATTGACCGCAACCAAAACATTTCATGCTCTCGAGTTGTTTAGATTGCAAGGAATGCCAGGTAGTGGCCATTGTTTCAGCAAACAGCTGCATCTTTCTACTCTCTGATGTAACATCCTTACAGGCCTTCATGAAAGCATTAATATCTCCTGTATCTTTAATAGGCAATATAATTCTCTTACAATCCTCATTAGCATTTTCATATGCCAGCAGTTTTAACAGCTGCTGTCTAGCTTCTTCTCCTATGACAGTTCTCTCCAAGGTTAATTTTAATCGCGATAAGAACTCGACATAAGGCTCGTTAGTCTTTTGAATAACCTTAGTCCAAGATCCATAATGTTCTCCTTTTGGGTGAATACGATCCCAAGCTTCTAAACTAATTTCCCGTAATTGATCATGGATTTCTTCAGGGGTAATAACTTGAGCAGCAATATCAGAATATTGACCTATTCCCGCCAACATTTGATAAGTTATAGCCTGGACCCGAGGATTGTTGCTCAAGGCGTTCTTACGAGCCTGCTCCATACAGAGCTCGGAGAACCACATCTGCCATTGCAGATATTCAGGCTCCTTTAAAAGAGCTCTACAAAGGACTCTCCAATCTTCTGGAGCAAAATTATTATAATGTCGAGCTGTACCTATAAGTAGCTCTTTGACATAATGTGATTGCGGTCCATATAAAGTCACTGCCTTTTTTAAACGTGCAATGTCCCCTATATCTATCCCATCATAATAGGGGGCCTGTGCAACTCCCTGGACCGGGGGAGGCCTAATAATTGGAAAAGCAAAGATAGGTCTGTCAGCCTCACTCTCATCGTCATTATCCTTTAACGCATCAAGCTCAGCTAAAGCAGCAGAAAGAAAAGGATTTTTGGGAGAAAAGGCTAGCGCGGGCGGCAAAGGCGGAGCGGAAGGCTTTTTCTTAGATTCCCCCGCCATAGTCATGACCCGCTGAAAAACCTTCCATAAGTGCTCGGTCTCGGGATCCGACGTTACTTTCAGTTTCGATTCATCGCTATCGCACTCATTAGGTTCGCGAGGCAGTGCAAGCTTAAAGGCATCCTTTTCTATTGCCTTTTTCTCATCTGTATCAAGGGGAAGGTCCTGTATCGAAGGAGCCACTTCCTTCTGAAAATTCTCAACCGTGCGATCATCCTCCATTGCTTTTAACACTGTAAATATAATCGACCAGATGGACCAAAATCGTACAGGAATCTTTTCCCCCCGCCTCATGGCCTTTTCTACATTATGGCGGACCCGCCGCCAATTATCCACCTCCAGGGAGCCCTCCTCGGGAAACCAAGGATTCCAGTCTCGAACCACTTTCAAACACATCTCAATATCAGTAGAAGCGACAGTAATGCCATAGACAGCAAGTGAATGCTTCAGCATTCGAACATAAGGAGTAGAGGTTTCTTGTCCCATAACCCTGTATTGTATTAAATTACTCACCCTTCCTGAACGTCCTTCAGGGTCCCTGTTCGGGCGCCAATTGTCAACGTCTAGTGCGTTGGGGTCCCTGGGTAAGGGTCGCGAAATC
>NW_022592024.1:0-1285 GCF_004348235.1 Phoca vitulina
TTTCGCGACCCTTACCCAGGGACCCCAACGCACTAGACGTTGACAATTGGCGCCCGAACAGGGACATTGAAGGACGTTCAGGAAGGGTGAGTAATTTAATACAATACAGGGTTATGGGACAAGAAACCTCTACTCCTTATGTTCGAATGCTGAAGCATTCACTTGCTGTCTATGGCATTACTGTCGCTTCTACTGATATTGAGATGTGTTTGAAAGTGGTTCGAGACTGGAATCCTTGGTTTCCCGAGGAGGGCTCCCTGGAGGTGGATAATTGGCGGCGGGTCCGCCATAATGTAGAAAAGGCCATGAGGCAGGGAGAAAAGATTCCTGTACGATTTTGGTCCATCTGGTCGATTATATTTACAGTGTTAAAAGCAATGGAGGATGATCGCACGGTTGAGAATTTTCAGAAGGAAGTGGCTCCTTCGATACAGGACCTTCCCCTTGATACAGATGAGAAAAAGGCAATAGAAAAGGATGCCTTTAAGCTTGCACTGCCTCGCGAACCTAATGAGTGCGATAGCGATGAATCGAAACTGAAAGTAACGTCGGATCCCGAGACCGAGCACTTATGGAAGGTTTTTCAGCGGGTCATGACTATGGCGGGGGAATCTAAGAAAAAGCCTTCCGCTCCGCCTTTGCCGCCCGCGCTAGCTTTTTCTCCCAAAAATCCTTTTCTTTCTGCTGCTTTAGCTGAGCTTGATGCGTTAAAGGATAATGACGATGAGAGTGAGGCTGACAGACCTATCTTTGCCTTTCCGATTATTAGGCCTCCCCCGGTCCAGGGAGTCGCACAGGCCCCCTATTATGATGGGATAGATATAGGGGACATTGCACGCTTAAAAAAGGCAGTGACTCTATATGGACCGCAATCACATTATGTCAAAGAGCTCCTTATAGGTACAGCTCGACATTATAATAATTTTGCTCCAGAAGATTGGAGAGTCCTTTGTAGAGCTCTTTTAAAGGAGCCTGAATATCTGCAATGGCAGATGTGGTTCTCCGAGCTCTGTATGGAGCAGGCTCGTAAGAACGCCTTGAGCAACAATCCTCGGGTCCAGGCTATAACTTATCAAATGTTGGCGGGAATAGGTCAATATTCTGATATTGCTGCTCAAGTTATTACCCCTGAAGAAATCCATGATCAATTACGGGAAATTAGTTTAGAAGCTTGGGATCGTATTCACCCAAAAGGAGAACATTATGGATCTTGGACTAAGGTTATTCAAAAGACTAATGAGCCTTATGTCGAGTTCTTATCACGATTAAAATTAACCTTGGAGAG
>NW_022592024.1:1385-4482 GCF_004348235.1 Phoca vitulina
GCTGTTAAAACTGCTGGCATATGAAAATGCTAATGAGGATTGTAAGAGAATTATATTGCCTATTAAAGATACAGGAGATATTAATGCTTTCATGAAGGCCTGTAAGGATGTTACATCAGAGAGTAGAAAGATGCAGCTGTTTGCTGAAACAATGGCCACTACCTGGCATTCCTTGCAATCTAAACAACTCGAGAGCATGAAATGTTTTGGTTGCGGTCAATTAGGGCATTTGAAAAGGAACTGTAAAGAAAAGAAACCTGACAAAGGGCGCGGACCTGGAATTTGTCCACGATGTAAGAAGGGAAAACATTGGGCTCGAGAATGTCGCACTAAATTAAATACAAGTTTTGCAGAAAAGCCGCAGGGAAACTCGATTTCGGGCCCTACCCCGGGCCCAGGACAAATGAACAGGGGAAACCAACCATATTCTCCCTTAGCCCAGCTACCCAACACAGTGCCGCAGTGGACATACCAGCCATAAGGCCATTTACTTTAAAAGGAGGGGATAGACCTCAGAAAATTCCTACTGGAATTTATGGACCCTTACCAATTGGCACTTTTGCTCTATTAACAGGTCGCTCTGGTTTGACATCAAAAGGAGTGACTGTTCACTTAGGTATAATTGATGCTGATTACAGAGGAGAAATTCAAGTTCTTATGTCTTCCCTAGTCGATGTGTCCTTTGAAGCAGGAGAACGAATTGCCCAGTTATTGTTATTACCTTATCTCCCCATAGGTCAGACTACCGCTGTCAGGCATGGAGGGTTTGGCAGCACGGATCCAAAATGTGTTTTTTGGGCCACACAAATAACTCGTATGCAGCCCTTGATGACAGTTAAATTGAATACGAAAGATATTACTGTCTTGTTGGATACAGGGTCAGATATCACTATTATCAAAACTGCTGATTGGCCTGAAAATATCCCCTATAATGAGATTCCTTGTCAGATAAAAGGAGTTGGCAAGGCACCTGTCCGAAGTATTGGCTTAGCCACTCAATTTGTAACATTTACCTCCCAGGATGGGCAACTGGCCGTGTTAAAACCATATATTTTAGATGTCCCTTTAAATATTTTAGGCCGTGATGTTTTAGAACAGTGGGGAGCTCACCTGGAATTTTGATTATAGATGGAACCTATTAAAATATTATGGAAATCCGAAGATCCCTTGTGGATTGAACAATGGCCATTAACTAAGGAAAAATTGGCTGCTGCACATTAATTGGCTCAAAAACTAAAAGTGCATATTGGACAACTAAAAGGTATTGGGTTCAAAATACAGATTTTAATTCAGTCCAACAAAATGAATTATTTGCCATCGCCCAAGTATTAAAAGATTTTCCCTCGGCTGTGAATATTCTTGCTGATTCAGCATATGCTGTTGGGGTCGTTAAAAATGTATATACTGCCGTGGTATGTTCTAATAAGTCCAACCTACTTAGTTTATTTTTACTCTTACAAACTTTGTTAAGAAATCGTAATACTCGTATTTATGTAACTCATATTCGCTCTCATACTAATCTTCCTGGTTCCTTGGCTTATGGCAATGCTCAAGTAGACGCTTTGGTGTCATTTGCATCTGCAGACCTTTACACTTACGTGCTGTAAAAGCTGGGGTTAATCCTCGAGGAACTTATGCCAACGAACTTTGGCAAATGGATGTTACTCATGTGGCACAATTTGGTCGATTATCTTATGTACATGTTGTAATAGATACTTATTCTCAATTTATATGGGCCACAGCACAAATGGGTGAAACTACACAACATGTTATTACTCATTTATTAGAAACGTTTGCTGTGATGGGTTTACCTTCCAGTATCAAGACAGATAATGGGCCAGCTTATAAAAGTAAAAAATTTCAAGCTTTCTGTTTGCAATATGGTATAATGCATAAAACAGGCATTGAATATAATCCCCAAGGACAGGCCATTGTGGAGCGTGCACACAATACTTTAAAATTGCAAATTAAAAAATTAAAAAGGAGGAAAACAGATCATATATTATCATTTACTCAATCTAATGCACGTTCCATTTTGTCACAAGTATTGTTTACATTGAATTTCTTGAACCTTCTGCAGGGAGATATTCTCTCGAGAGCAGAAAAACAGTTCATAGAGGGAGAGACGGCTCCTCTCCCCTTGAATGAACATATATGGTTTAAGCCCGCTGCGGATGCAGAATGGCAGCCAGGATTGTTGCTTTATAGGGGGAAAGGTTATGCTTATGTTTCCACAGAAAATGGACAAACCTGCTCCTGGCTCCCAGCAAGGTGGATCCGGTCGCGGACCAATCCGGACGGCTGTCAGGCGACGCATGGAAGCCCCGAGAGTGCACGAATCGATGTTACAAGCTGATGAATCTCTCCTGCAAGCTATGGCTCACTTACATTTGGATAGGCGTCATCATTGGCGGCCTCCGCCTCTTGCTTTACCCACTTGGGGGCATATTAAAAAGCTTGCTGGGGAGGGACAAAAGATCTTGAAGGAAACAAGAAAGCCTTGTACACCTGAGCATTTGTTTCTGGCCATGTGCGCTTTGGCTTTCCCAAACTATGATTGATACTCGCTTGCAAACGCAAATAGATGTTCTTAGACAAACTGTCGGTTGGTTGGGAAAGAAGGTTTTAACAATTGAAAGGCAAATTTGGTTGCGTTGTGATTGGAATTCCACATCCTTTTGTATTACTAATTTAAGATATAATGAATCTCAACATGATTGGAGTATTATCCAGAAATATTTAGAGGGCAATTCCTCGGCGACAGATATGATTAATAATTTGCATACTAATATTCAGGAGATATTTGGAAAACCCTTTGAGAATGAGGATGCTGCCATATTGGCTCAGTCATTTTTGAAGCAATTTGAAGGACTAGATCCGAAGGGAATTATTCAGAGTTTAGGGCATACCGCTGGAGGAATCGGAATTTCATTAATTTTTGTTATATGCTGTTTTCTGTGCATGTATGTATGTTTTGTTCGACCTTCCCGAAAATCTATTGCCACTCTCTGGTGGGCGTTACTTTTTAAACAAAGGAAAAAAGAAGGAATTGAGGCCAACACAGGCATGTGAGCCCTCTGTGGCCGTGATTGTTTGT
>NW_022592025.1:0-397 GCF_004348235.1 Phoca vitulina
CCTATTGGCTAGTATTTTGGTGAGAATTTTTGCATCCATGTTCATCAGGGATATTGGTCTGTAATTCTCCTTTTTGATGGGGTCTTTGTCTGGTTTTGGGATCAAGGTAATGCTGGCCTCATAAAATGAGTTTGGAAGTTTTCCTTCCATTTCTATTTTTTGGAACAGTTTCAGAAGGATAGGTATTAATTCTTCTTGAAATGTTTGGTAGAATTCCCCTGGGAAGCCATCTGGCCCTGGGCTTTTGTGTTTTGGGAGATTTTTGATGACTGCTTCTATTTCCTTAGTGGTTATAGGTCTGTTCAGGTGTTCTATTTCTTCCTGGTTCAGTTTTGGTAGTTGATACATCTCTAGGAATGCATCCATTACTTCCAGGTTATCTAATTTGTTGGCATAG
>NW_022592025.1:497-4480 GCF_004348235.1 Phoca vitulina
TTGATTTGGGTCATTTCTCTTTTCTTTTTGATAAGTCTGGCCAGGGGCTTATCAATCTTGTTAATTCTTTCAAAGAACCAGCTCCTAGTTTCGTTGATCTGTTCTACTGTTCTTTTGGTTTCTATTTCATTGATTTCTGCTCTGATCTTTATTATTTCTCTTCTCCTGCTGGGTTTAGGCTTTATTTGCTGTTCTTTCTCCAGCTCCTTTAGGTGTAGGGTTAGGTTGTGTACTTGAGACCTTTCTTGTTTCTTGAGAAAGGCTTGTATTGCTATATACTTTCCTCTTAGGACTGCCTTTGCTGTATCCCAAAGATTTTGAATAGTTGTGTTTTCATTTTCATTGGTTTCCATGAATTTTTTTAATTCTTTAATTTCCTGGTTGACCCATTCATTCTTCAGTAGGATGCTCTTTAGCCTCCATGTATTTGAGTTCTTTCTGACTTTCCTCTTGTGATTGAGTTCTAGTTTCAAAGCATTGTGGTCTGAAAATAGGCAGGGGATGATCCCAATCTTCTGGTACCGGTTGAGACCTGATTTATGACCTAGGATGTGATCTATTCTGGAGAATGTTACATGGGCACTAGAGAAGAATGTGTATTCCGTTGCTTTGGGATGGAATGTTCTGAATACGTCTGTGAAGTCCATTTGGTCCAGTGTGTCATTTAAAGTCTTTATTTCCTTGTTGATCTTTTGCTTAGACGATCTGTCCATTTCAGTGAGGGGGGTGTTAAAGTCCCCCACTATTATTGTATTGTTGTCGATGTGTTTCTTTGCTTTTGTTATTAATTGCCTTATATAATTGGCTGCTCCCATGTTAGGGGCATAGATATTTACAATTGTTAGATCTCCTTGTTGGATAGACCCTTTAAGTATGATATAGTGTCCTTCCTCATCTCTTATTACAGTCTTTGGTTTAAAATCTAATTTGTCTGATATAAGGATTGCCACCCCAGCTTTCTTTTGGTGTCCATTAGCATGGTAAATGGTTTTCCACCCCCTCACTTTCAATCTGGGGGTGTCTTTGGGTCTAAAATGAGTCTCTTGCAGACAGCATATCGATGGGTCTTGTTTTTTAATCCAATCTGATAGCCTGTGTCTTTTGATTGGGGCATTTAGCCCATTTACATTCAGGGTAACTATTGAAAGATAGGAGTTCAGTGCCATTGTATTGCCTGTAAAGTGACTGTTACTGTATATTGTTTGTGTTCCTTTCTGGTCTATGTTGCTTTTAGGCTCTCTCTTTGCTTAGAGGACCCCTTTCAATATTTGTTGTAGGGCTGGTTTCGTGTTTGCAAATTCCTTTAGTTTTTGTTTGTCCTGGAAGCTTTTTATCTCTCCTTCAATTTTCAATGACAGCCTAGCTGGATATAGTATTCTTGGCTGCATATTTTTCTCATTTAGTGCTCTGAATATGTCCTGCCAGTCCTTTCTGGCCTGCCAGGTCTCTGTGGATAAGTCTGTTGCCAATCTAATGTTTCTACCATTGTAGGTTACATATCTTTTCTCCCGAGCTGCTTTCAGGATTTTCTCTTTGTCTCTGAGACTCGTAAGTTTTACTATTAGATGTCGGGGTGTTGACCTATTTTTATTGATTTTGAGAGGGGTTCTCTGTGCTTCCTGGATTTTGATGCCTGTTTCCTTCCCCAAATTAGGGAAGTTCTCTGCTATAATTTGCTCCATTATACCTTCTGCACCTCTCTCTCTTTCTTCTTCTTCTGGGATCCCAATTATTCTAATGTTGTTTCGTCTTATGGTATCGTTTATCTCTCGAATTCTGCCCTCGTGATCCAGTAGTTGTTTATCTCTCTTTTTCTCAGCTTCTTTATTTTCCATCATTTGGTCTTCTATCTCACTGATTCTTTCTTCTGCCTCATTTATCCTAGCAGTTAGCGCCCCCATATTTGATTGCACCTCATTAATAGCCTTTTTGATTTCTACTTGGTTCGATTTTAGTTCTTTTACTTCTCCAGAAAGGGTTTCTCTAATAACTTCCATGTTTTTTTCAAGCCCAGCTAGTATCTTTAAAGTGATGATTCTGAACTCTAGATCTGACATCGTACTAATGTCCGTATTGAGTAGGTCCCTGGCAGTCGGTACTACCTCTTGTTCTTTTTGTTGAGGTGATTTTTTCCGTCTTGTCATTTTGTGCAGAGGAGAATAGATTAATGAGAAAACAAAATGCTAGCAGGGTAACAACGTCCCCAGAAAATATACTCTAAACAAATCAGAAAAGACCTGAAGCAGTGGGAAAAGAAAGGGAAAGAGAGAAAAAAGAAAAGGAAAGAAAAAAAGAAAAAAGAAAAAGATAAAGATAAAAACAAACAAAAGCAGAACAAAACAAAACAAAACAAAAACAGAATGTGATCAAATATGATCAGGCTGGATTATAGATCAGTGCCACACACTAGATTTTGGGTGTATTTTGGTCTGTTAAAAGAAAGTCCCTCCCAAAATTTTAAAGAAAGAAAAACTTATATATGTACAAAAATAAGGGTTGATATGATGAAGGGATGGAATATGACTGTAAAGATGGAAATTATAAAAAATTTTTTTTTTTAAAAAGGGATTGATAAGATGTTGGTTGAAAAAGGGAAAAAGAAAAATTCAAAAAAAAAGAAAAAAGGAAAAAAGAAAAAAAGACAGTTAAAAAAAATAATTAACTTTGAAAGACTAAAGAATCATGGTAAAAAAGCCATGAATTCTATGTGCAGTGTTCCCCTAGCGCTGGAGTTCTGCCGTTCTCATTGATCGGTAAACTTGGTCTTGACTGGCTGTTCTCACTGATCTTCTGGGGGAGGGGCCTGTTGCCGTGGTTCCCAAATGTCTTTGCTGGAGGCAAAATTGCCCCGCCCTTGCCGGTCCGGGCTAAGTAATCTGCTCGGGTTTGCTCTCTGGAGCTTTTGTTCCCTGCAAGCTTTCCGTACAGCTTTGGAGGCGGAGAGTGAAAATGGCGGCCTCCCAGTCTCCGCCCCGGAGGAGCCGAGAACTCGGGGTCCCGCTCCTCAGCGAGCCCCCAGAGAAAAGCAGTCAGTCACTCCCGTCTCCCCGGTCTGCGGCCGCACTCCGTGCTCACCCGGCCTGTGACCGTGCCTTTCTATCTGGCACCCGACCCCGGGTGGAGTCTCCAAACCCAGCAGATCCCCGCGGTGCGCTCCCGCACCTCTCCTCCCTGGGGGAAGAAGGTGAGTCTCCCCGGATCTGCCGCTTGTTGGGTCCCTGCTGGAGGAGCAGTGGCCCGACTGTGCCGCGGATCACGGTCTATGACAACCCCGAGCTGAGGGCCCGCGCCTGGGCTCCGTCTCTGCAGCCGGCTTCCCTGCTCCAATACCTGGGAGCTCTGCCGCACTCAGGCACCCCCGGTCTTTCTGTGACCCCGAGGGTCCTGAGACCACACTGTCCCGCGAGGGTTCCACCCCCCACTTCGCCACCAGAGTGACGTCCCTCAGCGGAGCAGACTCTAAAAGTTCCGATTCTGTGCTCCGCGGCTCTATCACTTGCCAGAAGCGGCCGACGGAGGCCCCTCCCCCGCCGTCTATCCTCCCGAATATCGCCTCGGATTCACTCCTCCGCACGTCCTACCTTCCAGAAAGTGGTCGCTTTTCTGTTCAGAGAGTTGTTGCTCTTCTTTTCTTTGATCTCCTGTTGAGTTTGTAGGTGTTAAGAATGGTTTGATCCCTATCCAGCTGAATTCCTGAGAGGAGACGAAATCCAGGTCTCCTACTCCTCCGCCATCTTGCTCCGCCCCCCAAAATTAAAAACTTCTGCTCTTCCAGAAAGTGGTCGCTTTTCTGTTCAGAGAGTTGTTGCTATTCTTTTCTTCGATCTCCTGTTGAGTTTGTAGGTGTTAAGAATGGTTTGATCCCTATCCAGCTGAATTCCTGAGAGGAGACGAAATCCAGGTCTCCTACTCCTCCGCCATCTTGCTCCGCCCCCCAGAACACATTACTTTTAAAAAATCATGTATTAGTACAAGATCCATTC
>NW_022592026.1:0-4474 GCF_004348235.1 Phoca vitulina
GATAGGGATCAAACCATTCTGAACACCTACAAACTCAACAGGAGATCAAAGAAAAGAATAGCAACAACTCTCTCAACAGAAAGGCAACCACTTTCTGGAAGGTAGGACGTGCAGAGAAGTGAATCTGAGGCGATATTTGGGAGGATAGACGGCGGGGGAGGGGGCCTCCATTGGCCGCTTCTGGCAAGTGATAGAGCCACGGAGCAAAAAATCAGAACTTTTAGAAGTCTGCTCCGCTGAGGGACGTTGCTTCAGTGGCTAAGCAGGGGGTGGAACCCTCGTGGGATAGTGTGGTCTCAGGATCCTCGGGGTCACAGAAAGACTGGGGATGCCTGAGTGCGGCAGAGCTCCCAGGTATGGGAGCGGGGAAGCGGCTGCAGAGACGGAGCCGAGGTGCGGGCTCTCAGCTCAGGGTTGCCATAAACCGTGACCCGCTGCGCAGTCGGGCCACTGCTCCTCCAGCAGGAACACAACAATCAGCAGATCCAGGGAGACTCCCTTCCTCCCGTGGGAGGAGCGGTATGGGAACACACCACAGGGATCTGCTGGGTTTGGAGACTCCACACGGGGTCTGGTGCCAGAGATAGAAATGCTCGGTCACAGGCCTGGTGAGCACGGAATGCAGCCGGAGACCGGGGAGATGGGAGTGATTGACTGCTTTTCTCGGGGGGCACACTGAGGAGTGGGGGCCCAAGTTCTCAGCTCCTCTGGGGCGGAGATTGGGAGGCCGCCATTTTCACTCTCCGCCTCCAAAGCTGTACTGAAAGCTTGCAGGGAAGAAAAGCTCCCAAGAGCAAACCCGAGCAGATTACTTAACCCAGACCGGCAAGGGCGGGGCAATTCCACCTCCGGCAAAGACATTTGGGAACCATGAAAACAGGCCCCTCCCCCAGAAGATCAGTAAGAACAGCCAGCCAAGACCAAGTTTACCAGTCAATGAGAACTGCAGAACTCCAGCGCTAGGGGAATAATGCACATAGAATCCATGGCTTTTTTACCATGATTCTTTAGTCTTTCAAACTTAATTGTTTTTTAACTGTCTTTTTTTTTTTTTGAATTTTTCTTTTTCCCTTTTTCAACCAACATCTTATCAATCCTTTTTTTAAAAAACGTTTTAATTTTTCATTTTTAGAGTCATATTCTATCCCTTCATAGTAGTTACCCTTATTTTTGGCATATATATATAAGCTGTTCTCTCTTTAAAATTTTGAGATACAGTTTCTTCTAACAGATCAAAATTTACCCTAAATCTCTAGTGTATGGCTTTGTTCTACTCTCCTGCCTGATCAAATTCTCTCCTTTTTTTTTTTTTCTAAATCCTCTTCTTTCTTTTTTCAAATGTCTTCTTATCAATTCCTTTTATAAAATTTTTTATAATTTTCATCTTTACAGTCATATTCCATCCCTTCATCATATCAACCCTTATTTTTGTACATATATAAGTTTTTCTTTCTTTAAAATTTTGGGAGGCACTTTCTTCTAACAGAACAAAATACACCCAAAATCTAGTGTGTGGCACTGATCTATGCACCAGCCTGATCATATTTGATCATATTCTGTTTTTTTTTTTTTTTGTTTTCTTCTGTTTTTGTTTGTTTTTATCTTTTTCTTTTTTCTTTCTTTCCCTTTCTTTTCCCCAGCTTCAGGTCTTTCTGATTTGTTTAGAGTATATTTTCTGGGGACGTTGTTGCCCTGTTAGCATTTTGTTCTCTCATTCATCTATTCTCCTCTGGACAAAATGACAAGATGGAAAAAGTCACCTTGACAAAAAGAACAAGAGGTAGTACCGACTGCCAGGGACCTACTCAATATGGACATTACTACGATGTCGGATCTAGAGTTCAGAATCATCACTTTAAAGATACTAGCTGGGCTTGAAAAAAGCATGGAAGTTATTAGAGAAACCCTTTCTGGAGAAATAAAAGAACTAAAATCTAATCAAGTCGAAATCAAAAAGGCTATTAATGAGGTGCAATCAAAAATGGGGGCGCTAACTGCAAGGATAAATGAGGCAGAAGAATCAGTGAGAGAGAAGACCAAATGATGGAAAATAAAGAAGCTGAGAAAAAGAGAGATAAACAACTACTGGAGCACGAGGGCAGAATTCGAGAGATAAGTGATACCATAATATGAAACAACATTAGAATAATTGGGATCCCAGAAGAAAAAGAAAGAGAGAGAGGGGCAGAAGGCATATTGGAGCAAATTATAGCAGAGAACTTCCCTAATTTGGGGAAGGAAACAGGCATCAAAATCCAGGAGGCACAGAGAAGCCTTCTCAAAATCAATAAAAATAGGTCAACACTTCCACATCTAATAGTAAAACTCACGAGTCTCAGAGACAAAGAGAAAATCCTGAAAGGAGCTGGAACAATAGGTCTGTAACCTACAATGGTAGAAACATTAGATTGGCAACAGACTTATCCACAGAGACCTGGCAGGCCAGAAAGGACTGGCATGATATATTCAGAGCACTAAATGAGAAAAATATGCAGCCAAGAATACAATATCCAGCTAGGCTGTCATTGAAAATAGAAGGAGAGATATAAAGCTTCCAGGACAAACAAAAACTAAAGGAATTTGCAAACACAAAACCAGCCCTACAAGAAATATTGAAAGGGGACCTCTAAGCAAAGAGAGAGCCTAAAAGCAACATAGACCAGAAAGGAACACAGACAATATAAAATAACAGTCACCTTACAGGCAATACAATGGCACTAAATTCCTATCTTTCAATAGTTACCCTGAATGTAAATGGGCTAAATGCCCCAATCAAAAGACACAGGCTATCAGATTGGATTAAAAACAAGACCCATTGATATGCTGTCTGCAAGAGACTCATTTTAGACGGAAAGACACCCCCAGATTGAAAGTGAGGGGGAGGAAAACCATTTACCATGCTAATGGACACCAAAAGAAAGCTGGGGTGGCAATCCTTATATCAGACAAGTTAGATTTTAAACCAAAGACTGTAATAAGAGATGAGGAAGGACACTATATTCTACTTAAAGGGTCTATCCAACAAGAAGATCTAACAATTGTAAATATCTATGCCCCTAACATGGGAGCAGCCAATTATATAAGGCAGTTAATAACAAAAGCAAAGAAACACATTGAGAACAATACAATAATAGTGGGGGACTTTAACACCCCCCTCACTGAAATGGACAGATTATGAGCAACTCTATGCCAGCAAATTATATAACCTGGAAGAAATGGATACATTCCTAGAGATGTATCAACTACCAAAACTGAACCAGGAAGAAATAGAAAACCTGAACAGACCTATAACCACTAAGGAAATTGAAGCAGTCATCAAAAATCTCCCAACAAACAAAAGCCCAGGCCAGATGGCTTCCCAGGGGAATTCTACCAGACATTTAAAGAAGAATTAATACCTATTCTTCTGAAACTGTTCCAAAACATAGAAATGGAAGGAAAAGTTCCAAACTCATTTTATGATGTCACCATTACCTTGATCCCAAAACCAGACAAAGACCCCATCAAAAAGGAGAATTACAGACCAATAGCCTTGATGAACATGGATGCAAAAATTTTCACCAAAATACTAGCCAGTAGGATCCAACAGTACATTAAAAGGATTATTCACCTCGACCAAGTGGGATTTATCCCTGGGCTGCAAGGTAGGTTCAGCATCCGCTGATCAATCAACGTGATACAATACATTAACAAAAGAAAGAACAAGAATCATATGATCCTCTCAATAGATGCAGAAAAAGCATTTGACAAAGTACAGCATCCTTTCTTGATCAAAACTCTTCAGAGTATAGGGATAGAGGATACATACCTCAATATCATAACAGCCATCTATGGAAAACCTACAGCAAATATCATTCTCAATGGGGAAAAATTGAGAGCTTTCCTCCTAAGGTCAGGAACGCAGTAGGGATGTCCACTATCACCACTGCTATTCAACATAGTATTAGAAGTCCTAGCCACAGCAATCAGACAACAAAAAGAAATAAAAGGCATCCAAATCGGCAAAGAAGAAGTCAAACTCTCACTCTTTGCAGATGATATGATACTTTGTGTGGAAAACCCAAAAGACTCCACCCGAAAACTGCTAGAACTCATACAGGAATTCAGTAAAGTGGCAGGATATAAAACCAATGCACAGAAATCAGTGGCATTCTTATACACCAACAGCAAGACAGAAGAAAGAGAAATTAAGGAGTCGATCCCATTTACAATTGCACCCAAAACCATAAGATACCTAGGAATAAATCTAACCAAAGAGGCAAAGGATCTGTACTCAGAAAACTATAAAATACTCATGAAAGAAATTGAGGAAGGCACAAAGAAATGGAAAAACGTTCCATGCTCATGGATTGGAAGAACAAATATTGTGAAGATGTCAATGCTACCTAGAGCAATCTACACATTCAATGCAATCCCCATCAAAATACCATCCACTTTTTTCAAAGAAATGGAACAAATAATCCTAAAATTTGTA
>NW_022592027.1:0-4472 GCF_004348235.1 Phoca vitulina
TGGATTGAACAATGGCCATTAACTAAGGAAAAATTGGCTGCTGCACACCAATTGGTAAGAGAGCAATTACAAAAACAACATATTGAACATTCCACTTCTCCGTGGAACTCTCCAATTTTTGTCATAAAGAAAACTTCAGGTAAATGGCGTTTACTTACAGATTTACGTGGAGTTAATAACTCCATGTTCCCCATGGGGGCTCTCCAGCCTGGGGTACCTTCACCGGCTGCCTTGCCGAGGGATTGGCATACAATGGTAATTGATCTACAGGATTGTTTTTTCACTATCCCTGTACATAAAGATGATAGGAAGCGTTTTGCCTTTTCACTTCCTTCTATAAATAGGCAGGGACCTCACCAAAGGTTTCAATGGAAGGTTTTGCCTCAAGGCATGATGAATTCCCCTACGATGTGTCAACTTTATGTTGACGCTGCCTTGCGTCCCGTGTGTCAAAAGTGGCCTCAGGTGTATATAGCTCATTATATGGATGATATTTTGTTTGCTAGCCCCCATCAAAATGAGTTAGAAGAAATTTTAAAATTATTGCCAGAGTATTTTATTCCTTTTGGATTGGTAATTGCTCCAGAAAAAATTCAAAAAGGAAATATTATAAATTATTTAGGATATGTGATAGAAAGAAATACTGTTAGACCACAAAAAATAGCTATACGAAGGGATAATTTGAAGACTTTGAATGATTTTCAAAAATTATTAGGAGATATTAATTGGTTACGGCCATCTTTAGGTATCCCTACTTATCAATTACATAATTTATTTGATACATTACAAGGAAATTCTGATATTCATAGTCCCCGACGGCTTACTGCGGAAGCAGAAAAGGAATTACAATTTGTGGAAGAAAAAATTAAATCCGCTTTTCTTACTCGCATTGATCCTTCTTTACCCTTGACAATGTATATTTTAAATACATGGCAATATCCCACAGCTATTATTGGACAAAAAGAGTTGCCTGCTGAATGGATTTATACTAGACATCATTTTTCAAAAAATATCACTCCTTATGGTATTCAGATTGCATATTTGATAGAACAGGCTCGAGATAGAGCTATAATTATGACCGGATGTGATATTATGGATATAATTATTCCTCTTTCTAAAGATCAATTTTCATTTTTGTTACGGAATATAGAGGAATTACAGATTGCCCTTGCAGGGTATGTGGGACAAATTAATTACCATTTTCCTAAAGGAAAATTATGGGATTGTTTTCGTAAACAAGAATTTATTATTCAGGATATAATTAGTGAACAACCTTTGGTTAATGCACCCACTGTGTTTACAGATGGGTCAAAAACTAAAAGTGCATATTGGACAACTAAAAGGTATTGGGTTCAAAATACAGATTTTAATTCAGTCCAACAAAATGAATTATTTGCCATCGCCCAAGTATTAAAAGATTTTCCCTCGGCTGTGAATATTCTTGCTGATTCAGCATATGCTGTTGGGGTCGTTAAAAATGTATATACTGCTGTGGTATGTTCTAATAAGTCCAACCTACTTAGTTTATTTTTACTCTTACAAACTTTGTTAAGAAATCGTAATACTCGTATTTATGTAACTCATATTCGCTCTCATACTAATCTTCCTGGTTCCTTGGCTTATGGCAATGCTCAAGTAGACGCTTTGGTGTCATTTGCATCTGCAGACGAGGAACATAATTTATTGCATACCAATGCTGGTAGATTACATGTTCAATATAAAATTCCTTATCGTCAAGCAAAACAAATTATAAAACAGTGTCCTATTTGCAGACCTTTACACTTACGTGCTGTAAAAGCTGGGGTTAATCCTCGAGGAACTTATGCCAACGAACTTTGGCAAATGGATGTTACTCATGTGGCACAATTTGGTCGATTATCTTATGTACATGTTGTAATAGATACTTATTCTCAATTTATATGGGCCACAGCACAAATGGGTGAAACTACACAACATGTTATTACTCATTTATTAGAAACGTTTGCTGTGATGGGTTTACCTTCCAGTATCAAGACAGATAATGGGCCAGCTTATAAAAGTAAAAAATTTCAAGCTTTCTGTTTGCAATATGGTATAATGCATAAAACAGGCATTGAATATAATCCCCAAGGACAGGCCATTGTGGAGCGTGCACACAATACTTTAAAATTGCAAATTAAAAAATTAAAAAGGAGGAAAACAGATCATATATTATCATTTACTCAATCTAATGCACGTTCCATTTTGTCACAAGTATTGTTTACATTGAATTTCTTGAATCTTCCGCAGGGAGATATTCTCTCGAGAGCAGAAAAACAGTTCATAGAGGGAGAGACGGCTCCTCTTCCCTTGAATGAACATATATGGTTTAAGCCCGCTGCGGATGCAGAATGGCAGCCAGGATTGTTGCTTTATAGGGGGAAAGGTTATGCTTATGTTTCCACAGAAAATGGACAAACCTGCTCCTGGCTCCCAGCAAGGTGGATCCGGTCGCGGACCAATCCGGACGGCTGTCAGGCGACGCATGGAAGCCCCGAGAGTGCACGAATCGATGTTACAAGCTGATGAATCTCTCCTGCAAGCTATGGCTCACTTACATTTGGATAGGCGTCATCATTGGCGGCCTCCGCCTCTTGCTTTACCCACTTGGGGGCATATTAAAAAGCTTGCTGGGGAGGGACAAAAAATTTTGAAGGAAACAAGAAAGCCTTGTACACCTGAGCATTTGTTTTTGGCCATGTGCGCTTTGCTTACTATGTCACCCCCTCCTATTGAGGCGACTAATGTAAGTTATTGGGCTTATATACCTAACCCACCTATGATGGAACCTGCACCTTGGGGAAGTGCAGATATTCCTATTTATACCTCCCCGATGATACTTTCGCCTCCTTGGAAGAATCTGACTTATCTTAATCAGGATGACGGTACTTTTTTTAATTTCCTGCATAGAGGGGATGGTCCATATATTTGCTTGGGTCCCTCGCCATGCGTAAATATGCATTGGCAGAATTGGATTTTACCTGGACCAATGGTTAATTCCTCTCGCACTCAATTACAGAGGCTTGAAGCATGGTCTCTTAATATGACCTGGGGAAATGTCACCTTTGATGAATTTCCCTCGTTCCCTGCTTGTCCTGATTTTACTTATATTGGAATGGCCTATAAGCCATTTGAATGGCAAGAATGTGTTGGTAGGTTTGCAAAATATTATAAGGATCTGCTTATGTGGGGACCATATGGCCAATTTTTACAAAATTGTTCAGAGTGGGACGTCTTGCGCTGTAATTTATCCTTGTCTTATAGGATGCCCCCACGGAACCGATGGAATGAATCTGTAGTAAATCATCGATTGATGGCTTGGGGAGATGGCGGCATCGCAGACCCTCGCATATCACATCAAAAATTTCCAGATCATATACAAACACACTTATGGAAAGTTGCAGCTGCGCTTAAGACTGTCAGATTTTATAATGGGACCTTTTCCGGCACAGCAAAGACTGCGTCGACCTATAATTTCACCATTTTTAAAGAAATTAATGTAACCGCATGTGTACCTTTACCATATCTAATTTTGATAGGAAATTTTAGTTTTAATGATGGAATTAGCTGTATTAAGTGTCGATTATATTCTTGTATTAATAGTTCTATAGAATTTAAACCAGGATATTCTCTTATGATTTTGCAACAACGCTCTCATATTTGGCTTCCGGTAAATTTAGAACGTCTATGGGCTCAAAATCCAGTGGATGCTCTGGTATTGGAATTTTTCAGAAAAGTTTTGAAACGAACTAAACGATTGATTGGTATTGTTGTAGCAGTCATTCTAAGTTTAATTACGGTAACCACATTAGCCACTGTTTCTGGAATTGCGTTACATACATCTTTGCAAACTAAACATTTTGTAGAAAATTGGCACCGTGATTCACGGGATCTTTGGCTTTCCCAAACTATGATTGATACTCGTTTGCAAACGCAGATAGATGTTCTTAGACAAACTGTCAGTTGGTTGGGAAGGAAGGTTTTAACAATTGAAAGGCAAATTTGGTTGCGTTGTGATTGGAATTCCACATCCTTTTGTATTACTAATTTAAGATATAATGAATCTCAACATGATTGGAGTATTATCCAGAAATATTTAGAGGGCAATTCCTCGGCGACAGATATGATTAATAATTTGCATACTAATATTCAGGAGATATTTGGAAAACCCTTTGAGAATGAGGATGCTGCTACATTGGCTCAGTCGTTTTTAAAGCAATTTGAAGGACTAGACCCGAAGGGAATTATTCAAAGCTTAGGGCATACCGCTGGAGGAATCGGAATTTCATTAATTTTTGTTATATGCTGTTTTCTGTGCATGTATGTATGTTTCGTTCGACCTTCCCGGAAGTCTATAGCCACTCTCTGGTGGGCGTTTCTTTTTAAACAAAGGAAAAAAGAAGGAATTGAGGCTAATACAGGTATGAGCCCTCTGTGGCCGTGATTGTTTGTGC
>NW_022592028.1:0-4471 GCF_004348235.1 Phoca vitulina
GCGGCCCCACTTTCGCATGGAAGTCTAATCGCTAGCGTTCTAACTCGAAGAAACAACACGGTAGAGAAACCGTGCTTTAGCTACCATCCACGTCTCTGAGGGAGGAAGCAGTTTCCAGGCTACCGTGGGTGAGAGCCTGGGGAACGGGTTCCTTACGTGAGACCGAGGGAGAAGAAGTCCGGGCCAGAAGGCACCTCTCGACTCAGCTCTTGTTACCTGAAGCTAACGCTACCGCTCCATGTGTGCATAGGAATGCCAAGTGCTCCACGCTGATTTGGCAGAAAGAAGCCGGTCAAGAAGCCCAGCTTCAGCTCATTCGCCTCTCCACAGGGTGGCAGCATTTTCAACTCTGCTTGAGTGCAAACCTGGGGAATGAGTCCCAGCAGAATTCCGAGGGAGAAATAAGCATGGGCAGGAGGCAGCTATCGACTCAACTCTTGTTTCGGGAAACTAGGTCGGCTCTCCCGTGTGTGCGTGTAGTCCTAAGTGCCTTCCACCCAACGCAAGGGAACAAAAGTGCAGAGGACCCGTGCCTCAGCAAAGATCGCCCTTCCTGAGCGTGCACTTCATCTATGGTGTGTTTTTGAGAAAGCATGAGAAATGGAACCTAAACGTAACTCGGAGTGAGAAGCAGGCCTGTAAGGAAGGCTGCTGTGGACTCACCTCTTGTTTGAGGAGATTAGCACTGCTGTACCCTGTGTGCCTGGATGCCTAGTTCCCAGGCTACTAACACCAAGAATCAATGCTCTAGAGTGACTGCGCTTTAGTTAACATTGCCGTTCCTGAAGCCAGGGGAATTTGACAGTGCTCGTGTATGAGAGCCCGGGGAAAGGGTCCCATACGTGAAATGGAGTGAGAAACAGGCCGGAGCGGAAGGCAGCTCTCAACTCACCTCTTGTTGATGAGGCTGGTACCCTTGCCCCGGGTGTGCCTGCAGGCCTAAAGCCAACCACCTAACTCAAAGGAACAACTCTGTAGAGAATTCCTGCTTCGGCTAAAGTAGCCATGCCGGAGGGTGGACGCATTTTGCTGTGTGCATGCGTGAGCGCACTGCAAGTGAGTCCAGAACCATTTTCCGTGTGGGACTCAGGCCCCGGCAGAAGGCAGAACACGCCTCCCCACTTGTATCCTGAGGCTAGCACTGCGGCCCCACTTTTGCATGGAAGTCTAATAGCAAGCGTTCTTTTTTTTTTTTTGAAATTTTTTTATTGTTATGTTAATCCCCATACATTACATCAGTAGTTTTAGATATGGTGTTCCATGATTCATTGTTTGTGCATAACACCCAGTGCTCCATGCAGAACGTGCCCTCCTCAATACCCATCACCAGGCTAACCCATCCTCCCACCCCCCTCCCCTCTAGAACCCTCAGTTTGTTTTTCAGAGTCCATCGTCTCTCATGGTTCTTCTCCCCCTCCGATTTCTCCCCCTTCATTCTTCCCCTCCTGCTACATTCTTCTTCTTCTTTTTTTCTTTCTTAACATATATTGCATTATTTGTTTCAGAGGTACAGATCTGAGATTCAACAGTCTTGCACATTTCACAGCGCTTACCAGAACACATACCCTCCCCAGTGTCCATCACCCAGTCACCCCATCCCTCCCACCCCACCCCCCACTCCAGCAACCCTCAGCTTCTTTCCTGAGATTAAGAATTCCTCATATCAGTGAGGTCATATGATACATGTCTTTCTCTGTTTCACTTATTTCGCTCAGCATAATACCCTCCAGTTCCATCCACGTCGTTGCAAATGGCAAGATCTCATTCCTTTTGATGGCTGCATAATATTCCATTGTGTGTGTGTGTGTGTATATATATATATATATGTATATATATATATATATATATATATATATATACACCACATCTTCTTTATCCATTCATCTGTTGATGGACATCTTGGCTCTTTCCACAGTTTGGCTATTGTGGACATTAATAGCAAGCGTTCTAACTCGGAGAAACAACACTGAAGAGAAACCGTGCTTTAGCTACCGACGACCTCTGTGTGCGAGGAAGCAGTTTAGGGTGTACTGTGGGTGAGAGCCTGGGGACGGGTTCCGTTTTGTAAAATCAAGGGAGAGACAGGCCAGAGAGAAGGCAGCTCTCAACTCACACCATGGTTATGGGGCTAGTACCGTTGCCCCGGGTGTGTGTGCAGGCTTAATGAAAACCGCCTAACTCGAAGGAAAAACTCGGTGGAGAATCCATGCTTCAGCTAAGACAGCCGCTCCTGAGGGTGGAAGCATTTTGTTGTGTGCGTGCATGAGAGCCCTGCAAGGGAGTCCAAAGCTTTTTGCGAGTGAGACTCAGGCCCCAGCACAAGGCAGAACACGACTCCCCCTGTGTTTCATCAAGCTAGCACTGCGGCCCCACTTTTGCATGGAGGTCTCATCACTAGCGTTCTAACTCAAAGAAACAACAGTGTAGAGAAATCGTGCTTTAGTTACTGTCGACCTCCAGGCGGAGGAAGCAGTATACAGGGTACCGTGGGTGAGAGCCTGGGGAACGGTTTCCATACGTGAAACCGAGGGAGAAACCGTTCCGGGCAGAAGGCACCTCTGGACTCAGATCTTGCTACCTGAAGCTAACACTACTGCTCCATGTGTGCTTGGAATGCTCCGTGCTCAACACTGCCTTGGAAGGAACAAGCCTGTAAAGAATCCCAGCTGCAGCTCATTCGCCTACCAGGCTACTGAGGCCACGAAGCAATGGTGTATAGTTCCTGCCCTTTATGTAACATTGCCGTTCCTGAAGACGGAGGAATTTTACAGTGCTCCTGTAGGAGAGACCGGGAAAGGGTCCCATACGTGAAATGGAGTGAGAAACAGGCCGGTGTGGAAGGGAGCTCTCAACTCACCTCTTGTTTCTGATGCTAGTACCCTTGCCCCGGGGGTGCCTGCAGGCCTGAAGCCAACCACCTAACTCAAGGGAACAACTCTTTAGAGAATTCCTGCTTCGGCTAAAAGAGCCATGCCTGAGGGTGGACGCATTTTGCTGTGTGCAAGGGTGAGCGCCCTGCAGCTGAGTCCCAAACCATTTTCTGTGTGAGACTCAGGCCCCGGAAGAAAGCAGAACACGACTCCCCACTTGTTTCATGAAGCTAGCACTGCGGCCCCACTTTTGCATGGAAGTCTAATCGCTAGCATTCTAACTCGGAGAAACAACACTAGAGAAACCGTGCTTTAGGTACCGTCGACCTCTGTGTGGGAGGAAGCAGTTTAGGGTGTACTGTGGGTGAGAGCCTGAGGACGGGTTCCATTTCGGAAAATCGGGGGAGGGACAGGCCGGTACACAAGGCAGCTCTCCGCTCACACCATGGTTATGGGGCTAGTACCGTTGCCCCGGGTGTGCGTGCAGGCTTAAAGACAACCACCTAACTCGAAGGAAAAACTTGGTAGAGAATCCATGCTTCAGCTAAAACAGCCACTCCAGAGGGTGGAAGCATTTTGTTGTGTGCGTGCGTGAGAGCCCTGCAAGGGAGTCCAAAGCTTTTTGCGAGTGAGACTCAGGCCCCAGCAGAAGGCAGAGCACGACTCGCCATGTGTGTCATCAAGCTAGCACTGCGGCCCCACTTTTGCCTGGAAGTCTAATCGCTAGCGTTCAAACTCGAAGAAACAACAGTGTAGAGAAAGCGTGCTTTAGCTACCGTCGACCTCTCTGTGTGAGAAAGCAGTTTACGCTGCACTGTGGGTGAGAGCCTGGGGACAGGTTCCATAGGTAAAATCGAGGGAGAGACAGGCCAGTGCAGAAGGCAGCTGTCAACTCACCTCTTGTTTACGAGGCTAGTGCAGTGGCCCCGGGTGTGCCTGCAGGCCTAAAGCCAAGCACCTAAGTCGAAGGAGCAACTCTGTAGAGAATTCCTGCTTCAGCGAACATAGGCATTCCTGAGGCTGGAAGCATTTTGCTGTGTGCCTGCGTGAGAGAAGTGCAATGGGGTCCCAAACCATTTTCCGTGTGAGACTCAGGCCCCGGGAGAAGGGAGGACACGCCTCCCCACTTGTTTCATGAAGTTAGCACTGCGGCCCCACTTTTGCATGGAAGTCTAATCGCTAGCGTTGTAACTCGGAGAAACAACACTGTAGAGAAACCGTGCTTTAGCTCCCGTCGACCTCTGTGGGAGGAAGCAGTATAGGGTGTACTGTGGGTGAGAGCCTGGGGACGGGTTCCATTTCGTAAAATCGGGGGAGAGACAGGCCGGTACACAAGGCAGCCCTCCACTCGTACCGTGGCTATGGGGCCAGTACCGTTACCCCGGGTGTGCGTGCAGGCTTAAAGACAACCACCTAACTCGAAGGAAAAACTTGGTAGCGAATCCATGCTTCAGCTAAAACAGCCACTCCAGAGGGTGGGGAAGCATTTTGTTGTGTGCGTGCGTGAGAGCCCTGCAAGGGAGTCCAAAGCTTTTTGCGAGTGAGACTCAGGCCCCAGCAGAAGGCAGAACACGACTCGCCGTGTGTTTCATGAAGCTAGC
>NW_022592029.1:0-4471 GCF_004348235.1 Phoca vitulina
AGAAAGGATGAATACCCAACTTTTACATCAACATGGATGGGACTGGAAGAGATTATGCTAAGTGAAAGAAGTCAAGCAGAGAAAGTCAATTATCATATGGTTTCACTTATTTATGGAAGATAAGGAATAGCATGGAGGACACTAGAAGAAGGAAGGGAAAAATGAAGGGGGGGAATAGGAGGGAGAGATGAACCATGAGAGACTATGGACTCTGAGAAACAAACTGAGGGTTTTAGAGGGGAGGGGGGTGGAGGGATGGGTTAGCCTGGTGATGGGTATTAAGGAGGGCATGTACTGCATGGAGCACTGGGGGTTGTACAAAAACAATGAATCGTGGATCACTGCATCGAAAACTGGTGATGTATTGTATGGTGACTAACATAACATAATAAAATAAAATTTAAAAAAAATGGACAGAGGGATTGGATGGAAGAGAACCTATGCACTATACACTTACCTCTGAGCTATCATTGTTTGTTTCTCAAGTCCTTCACTAAAGTTCGATCACTGTAAAGGCTGGAGCTAGGTCATATTCACTTTCATACCCTAGTAATTGACATAGTATCTGGCACATAATTCTTGATAACAGTTAAATAAATGAATGGTGGGATTGTTTATTGAAAAGGTATTGGTTTGAAGAGTTAGTCTTTTTCTGACTTTTTAAAGCAAGTGTGGCCTACACAATTTGGAATCAGGCATCCTGCCTTTTTTCCACTTTATTTCTTAGCGATCATGTTGCAGCTCCATATTTATCACTATGAGATGGCTGAACCGTTGCCAGCAGAGGCCTCCTTTTGCCCCTGACCCTGCATGATACAATTTGTATTGGCCAGAGGAAAGGCATATACAACATGGCATGAAATGTGAATATGCCTATTAACATTTCTCCCAGAGAATGTGGTGAGCCTTAGGAATCAGCTCAGAGGTTCAGCTGGGGCCCCTGGTCAGCACATTCTTTGAGCTCTCAGAAAAGGGCAAGGAGAGAATATTTACAGCCATGGAGAAATGGCCTCATAAAAATGCATAAGGGTGTGTGCACAGAGTGATGACTTGGATGAAAAAAGCAGTGTTTACATACTGTTACACTAAAAATATTCACACCTCATCAAATTGTCAGTCTTGTTTGCTGGCAACAATGGGAATTTTCCCTCTGTAAGGCAGTAAAGCTCTCGGCAGAGCATTGAGCATTATGTTTCATTAATCCTTCCCAGATCCCAGTGAGGTGGGTGGTGAGGGTTAGGTTTCCTGCTGTATCAGAAGAGAATAGAGCAAGATTCATTTTCTCCCCTCTCTGCCCTCATGTGATATAGGATATTTGCCATCTCATGTCATCTCATGTTTGAAGCTTTATTAGTCCACTGTGGCTCTTGAGGGTGGGTCTTCCTAATATCATCTGGTCTACTACCCTTGTGCTGATGAGGAAATGAGGTCCTAGAGGAGGGAAATCAATTCACCAAGGCCTCTCAGTTACTTGGTGGAAAATCCAAGCCCAGTGCACTAATTTCCTACCGAGAAAAATGCAGAATTAGTAAGGGCATAAGCACACTAGAGGTCAAGCATTTTATATGTAATAATTTTTGTAATCACTATGACAATCCTGTAAGGTTGGTTTTGTTATTATTGTTATTATTGTTATTATTATTATTACTGTTAATTATTACAATTTTCCAGATAAGAGTTATAAAGATCACCGTTCATGTAAATTCTGTATTCAAGCCTGAATATATCATTTGATGCCAAAGTTAATGACATGAGATGTTCTTATCATCCACTTTGTACCCATTGGGGAGACTGGCACATAGCAGAGGCTCAGGAGTGTTCCCTTCTTGATCCGATCTTGCAGAGGAAAGATGCTGTGGAAACAGACAGGCCTGAATTCAAATGCAGATCTCTTTATTGCTAAGGTGCACCCTATGGGTGATATAGAAAGTATGCCTGAACATCAATTTTCTCATCTATAAAAGAAATAAAATAAAATACTCCCATGGCAGGATGGATGTAAAGATAAAATGAGGGAGACCAAAGAAAGTGAGCATCACCCAGAAGGACTGCTCCATACCTGGATCCTTCTGATCAGTAGGTTTGGGCTTTTTTTTCAAGAATCCTATTAGAAAACAAACCCATGCTTTCCTGTATTATTTTGGATTCACTCTTTGAGTTGACTTATTTATAGTGTGTTCAAGATGGTTGACATCTTTCCTGTTGATTTTCACTAGTTATCAGTTTCTACTTGCAGAGGTCATGCTCTCAAAGGTCATCTCAGAAGATCACTGAATCAGACTATTCAAGCTTCTTGGCAGTAGGAACCATACTGCTGGCCCTTTGACAACTGAATATGTATTGAGCATGTAGATATTGCTTGTGATACTGAAAGTCAAGGCATGGTGAGCTCAAGGGAGCCAACAGGGGCTACTTCAATATCTATAAAACCTTGGGATTATACTTAACCTCTTTGTGTTTTAGTCTTCTTATCTACATTATGGACATAAAGATGAAAAAGTCTGAGAAGATTAAATGAGGTAATACATATGAAGTACTTACTCAGTGCCTGGTACATACTAAAGCTTTAGTAAGTATTAGTTATTAATACATTTGCTACAATGCTTCATAAAAGAAAACATGAGTTAATGATTTCTAATATGAGATGGTATATAATTAAGCCATTTGCACATTTAATGTGTCTTTTTAATTTTTATATTAAGTCCTGAATAAAATATTAATTTTAAAAATACATACATTATATAAAATAATAATAAAAACATCTATGTGCCATCACCTAATATTTTTGAAAACCACCATATGCACATTCTTGTCCTCCTTACGGAGGCAATTGCAACCCTGAATTTTGTGTTGAGCCTCCCCTTTATTTTCGTTATGGTTATACCATTTGTGTTTGCATTTCTTAAGAATAATTTTTTTTTAGTTTTGCATGATTTTGATGTCAATATAAATGGAATAACATTGCCATCAATCCTCTGTTACTGGCTTCTGTTTGCTTAACATTGTATGCTGAGATGTATCTGTGCTGTTCATGTAGTTTTAATTATTCTCTTCAGTACTGTAGAGTATGCTAGTGGATGGATATGACAGAATTCGTTTATCCATTTTACTCCTAATGAACATTTTAGTTGCTTCCTGGTATGCATGGGCAGGATTCTCTAAAGGATGGTTATTTGGAAGTGAAACATGGGTTACAGGACTTGAGCATGTGGACATTACTGTATGATACTATTGTTTTGTTTTATAAAGTAACTATAACCATTTACACTCTTACCTGCAGTATATAAGGGTAATAGTTGCCTCCCATCCTTGCCAATACTTGATATCTCATTCTTTAATTTTTGCCAATTTGTTGGATGAAAAATGGTAACTTCTTATGGTTTCAGTGTGCATTTCCTTGAATTGAGAATATTTAAAGTGCCATCCTGATCAAAATTCCAATGACATTTTTCAAAGTGCTGGAACAAACAATCCTAAAATTTGTATGGAATCAGAAAAGACCCCGAATCACCAAGGAAATGTTGAAAAAGAAAAACAAAGCTGGGGCATCATGTTGCCTGATTTCAAGCTATATTACAAAGCTGTGATCACCAAGACAGCATGGTACTGGCACAAAAACAGATATATAGACCAATGGAACAGAATAGAGAACCTAGATATGGACCCTCAACTCTATGGTCAAATAATCTTTCAAAGCAGGAGAAAACACACAATGGAAAAAAGTCTCTTCAATAAATGGTGCTGGGAAAATTGGACAGCCACATGCAGAAGAATGAAACTCGACCATTCTCTAACACCATTCACAAAGATAAACTCAAAATGGATGAAAGACCTCAATGTGAGACAGGAATCCATCAAAATCCTAGAGGAGAACATAGGCAGTAACCTCTTTGACATCGGCCACAGCAACTTCTTTCAAGACACATCTCCAAAAGCTAGTGAAACAAAAGCAAAAATGAACTTTTGGGACTTCATCAAGATAAACGAGCTTATGCACAGCCAAGGAAACAGTCAACAAAAGAAAGAGGCAACCCACAGAATGGGAGAAGATATTTGCAAATGACACTACAGAGAAAGGGCTGGTATCCAAGATCTATAAAGAACTTCTCAAACTCAACACCCAAAAAACAAATAATCAAGTCAAAAAGTGGGCAGAAGATATGAAAAGACAATTCTCTGAAGAAGACATACAAATGGCTAACAGACACATGAAAAAATATTCATCATCATTAGCCATCAGGGAAATCCAAATCAAAACCACATTGAGATACCACCTTACCCCAGTTAGAATGGCAAAAATGGACAGGGAAAGAAACAACAAATGTTGGAGAGGTTGTGGAGAAAGGGGAACCCTCTTACACTGTTGGTGGGAATGCAAGTTGGTACAGCCATTTTGGAAAACAGTGTGGAGGTTCCTCAAAATGTTAAAAATAGAGCTACCCTATGACCCAGCAATTGCACTCCTGGGTAT
>NW_022592030.1:0-4464 GCF_004348235.1 Phoca vitulina
GTTGAAGAGACTGTCTTTTTTCCATTGGACATTCTTTCCTGCTTTGTCAAAGATTAGTTGACCATATAGTTGAGGGTCCATTTCTGGGCTCTCTATTCTGTTCCATTGATCTATGTGTCTGTTTTTGTGCCAGTACCATACTGTCTTGATGATGACAGCTTTGTAATAGAGCTGGAAGTCCGGAATTGTGATGCCGCCAGCTTTGCTTTGCTTTTTCAACATTCCTCTGGCTATGCGGGGTCTTTTCTGGTTCCATACAAATTTTAGGATTATTTGTTCCATTTCTTTGAAGAAAGTGGATGGTATTTTGATGGGGATTGCATTGAATGTGTAGATCGCTCTAGGTAGGATTGACATCTTCACAATATTTGTTCTTCTAATCCATGAGCATGGAACGTTTTTCCATTTCTTTGTGTCTTCCTCAATTTCTTTCATGAGTATTTTATAGTTTTCTGAGTACAGATCCTTTGCCTCTTTGGTTAGATTTATTCCTAGGTATCTTATGGTTTTGGGTGTAATTGTAAATGGGATCGACTCCTTAATTTCTCTTTCTTCTGACTTGTTGTTGGTGTATAGGAATGCCACTGACTTCTGTGCATTGATTTTATATCCTGCCACTTGACTGAATTCCTGTATGAGTTCTAGCAGTTTTGGGGTGGAGTCTTTGGGATTTTCCACATAAAGTATCATATCATCTGCAAAGAGTGAGAGTTTGACTTCTTCTTTGCCAATTTGGATGCCTTTGATTTCTTTTTGTTGTCTGATTGCTGTGGCTAGGACTTCCAATACTATGTTGAATAGCAGTGGTGATAGTGGACATCCCTGCCGCGTTCCTGACCTTAGGGGGAAAGCTCTCAGTTTTTCCCCATTGAGAATGATATTCACTGTGGGTTTTTCATAGATGGCTTTTATGATATTGAGGTATGTACCCTCTATCCCTATACTCTGAAGAGTTTTGATCAAGAAAGGATGCTGTACTTTGTCAAATGCTTTTTCTGCATCTATTGAGAGGATCATATGATTCTTGTTCTTTCTTTTGTTAATGTATTGTATCACGTTGATTGATTTGCAGATGTTGAACCAACCTTGCAGCCCAGGGATAAATCCCACTTGGTCGTGGTGAATAATCCTTTTAATGTACTGTTGGATCCTATTGGCTAGTATTTTGGTGAGAATTTTTGCATCCATGTTCATCAGGGATATTGGTCTGTAATTCTCCTTTTTGATGGGGTCTTTGTCTGGTTTGGGGATCAAGGTAATGCTGGCCTCATAAAATGAGTTTGGAAGTTTTCCTTCCATTTCTATTTTTTGGAACAGTTTCAGAAGGATAGGTATTAATTCTTCTTGAAATGTTTGGTAGAATTCCCCTGGGAAGCCATCTGGCCCGGGGCTTTTGTTTTTTGGGAGATTTTTGATGACTGCTTCAATTTCCTTAGTGGTTATAGGTCTGTTCAGGTTTTCTATTTCTTCCTGGTTCAGTTTTGGTAGTTGATACATCTCTAGGAATGCATCCATTACTTCCAGGTTATCTAATTTGCTGGCATAGAGTTGCTCATAATATGTTCTTATAATTGTATTTCTTTGGTGTTGGTTGTGATTTCTCCTCTTTCATTCATGATTTTGTTGATTTGGGTCATTTCTCTTTTCTTTTTGATAAGTCTGGCCAGGGGCTTATCAATCTTGTTGATTCTTTCAAAGAACCAGCTCCTAGTTTCGTTGATCTGTTCTACTGTTCTTTTGGTTTCTATTTCATTGATTTCTGCTCTGATCTTTATTATTTCTCTTCTCCTGCTGGGTTTAGGCTTTATTTGCTGTTCTTTCTCCAGCTCCTTTAGGTGTAGGGTTAGGTTGTGTACTTGAGACCTTTCTTGTTTCTTGAGAAAGGCTTGTATTGCTATATACTTTCCTCTTAGGACTGCCTTTGCTGTATCCCAAAGATTTTGAATAGTTGTGTTTTCATTTTCATTGGTTTCCATGAATTTTTTTAATTCTTCTTTAATTTCCTGGTTGACCCATTCATTCTTTAGTAGGATGCTCTTTAGCCTCCATGTATTTGAGTTCTTTCCGACTTTCCTCTTGTGATTGAGTTCTAGTTTCAAAGCATTGTGGTCTGAAAATATGCAGGGGATGATCCCAATCTTCTGGTACCGGTTGAGACCTGATTTATGACCTAGGATGTGATCGATTCTGGAGAATGTTCCATGGGCACTAGAGAAGAATGTGTATTCTGTTGCTTTGGGATGGAATGTTCTGAATATGTCTGTGAAGTCCATTTGGTCCAGTGTGTCATTTTTTTTTTTTTTTAAATTTAAAGATTTTTATTTATTTATTGAGAGAGAGAGAGAGAGCATGAGAGAGAGGAGGGTCAGAGAGAGAAGCAGACCCCCTGCTGAGCAGGGAGCCCGATGCGGGACTCGATCCCAGGACTCCAGGATCATGACCTGAGCCGAAGGCAGTCACTTAACCAACTGAGCCACCCAGGCGCCCGGTCCAGTGTGTCATTTAAAGTCTTTATTTCCTTGTTGATCTTTTGCTTAGACGATCTGTCCATTTCAGTGAGGGGGGTGTTAAAGTCCCCCACTATTATTGTATTGTTGTCAATGTGTTTCTTTGCTTTTGTTATTAATTGCCTTATATAATTGGCTGCTCCCATGTTAGGGGCATAGATATTTACAATTGTTAGATCTTCTTGTTGGATAGAACCTTTAAGTATGATATAGTGTCCTTCCTCATCTCTTATTACAGTCTTTGGTTTAAAATCTAATTTGTCTGATATAAGGATTGCCACCCCAGCTTTCTTTTGGTGTCCATTAGCATGGTAAATGGTTTTCCACCCCCTCACTTTAAATCTGGGGGTGTCTTTGGGTCTAAAATGAGTCTCTTGCAGACAGCATATTGATGGGTCTTGTTTTTTAATCCAATCTGATAGCCTGTGTCTTTTGATTGGGGCATTTAGCCCATTTACATTCAGGGTAACTATTGAAAGATAGGAATTTAGTGCCATTGTATTGCCTGTAAAGTGACTGTTACTGTATATTGTCTGTGTTCCTTTCTGGTCTATGTTGCTTTTAGGCTCTCTCTTTGCTTAGAGGACCCCTTTCAAGATTTCTTGTAGGGCTGGTTTCGTGTTTGCAAATTCCTTTAGTTTTTGTTTGTCCTGGAAGCTTTTTATCTCTCCTTCAATTTTCAATGACAGCCTAGCTGGATATAGTATTCTTGGCTGCATATTTTTCTCGTTTAGTGCTCTGAATATGTCCTGCCAGTCCTTTCTGGCCTGCCAGGTCTCTGTGGATAAGTCTGTTGCCAATCTAATGTTTCTACCATTGTAGGTACATATCTCTTCTCCCGAGCTGCTTTCAGGATTTTCTCTTTGTCTCTGAGACTCGTAAGTTTTACTATTAGATGTTGGGGTGTTGACCTATTTTTATTGATTTTGAGAGGGGTTCTCTGTGCTTCCTGGATTTTGATGCCTGTTTCCTTCCCCAAATTAGGGAAGTTCTCTGCTATAATTTGCTCCATTATACCTTCTGCCCTCTCTCTCTTTCTTCTTCTTCTGGGATCCCAATTATTCTAATGTTGTTTCGTCTTATGGTATCGTTTATCTCTCAAATTCTGCCCTCGTGATCCAGTAGTTGTTTATCTCTCTTTTTCTCAGCTTCTTTATTTTCCATCATTTGGTCTTCTATCTCACTGATTCTTTCTTCTGCCTCATTTATCCTAGCAGTTAGCGCCCCCATATTTGATTGCACCTCATTAATAGCCTTTTTGATTTCTACTTGGTTTGATTTTAGTTCTTTTACTTCTCCAGAAAGCGTTTCTCTAATAACTTCCATGCTTTTTTCAAGCCCAGCTAGTATCTTTAAAGTGATGATTCTGAACTCTAGATCTGACATCGTACTAATGTCCGTATTGAGTAGGTCCCTGGCAGTCGGTACTACCTCTTGTTCTTTTTGTTGAGGTGATTTTTTCCGTCTTGTCATTTTGTGCAGAGGAGAATAGATTAATGAGAGAACAAAATGCTAGCAGGGTAACAACGTCCCCAGAAAATATACTCTAAACAAATCAGAAAAGACCTGAAGCAGTGGGAAAAGAAAGGGAAAGAGAGAAAAAAGAAAAGGAAAGAAAAAAAGAAAAAAGAAAAAGATAAAGATAAAAACAAACAAAAGCAGAACAAAACAAAACAAAACAAAAACAGAATGTGATCAAATATGATCAGGCTGGATTATAGATCAGTGCCACACACTAGATTTTGGGTGTATTTTGGTCTGTTAAAAGAAAGTCCCTCCCAAAATTTTAAAGAAAGAAAAACTTATATATGTACAAAAATAAGGGTTGATATGATGAAGGGATGGAATATGACTGTAAAGATGGAAATTATAAAAAATTTTAAAAAAGGATTTGATAAGTTGTTTGAAAAAAGAAAGAAGAGGATTAAAAAAAAAAAAGAAAGAAAAAAGGGAGAGA
>NW_022592031.1:0-1622 GCF_004348235.1 Phoca vitulina
GACAGACGGAGTCTGCTCCTGGGACATCCTCCGGCGTCCATGCTGGCCGCAGTGAGGCCCTTTAAAGATGCCATGTGCGCGGAGTTCAGCATCGCACCCTCCGGGCTGGGTCAAGGACAGGTGTGAGCAGCTGGGACAGACACACGTCAGCCCACGCGCTGAACGAGCCGCACGCGCAGTGGCTCACACGCCGCAGAGCTGTTCACAGGCCGGGCGGGCTTATCCCGGGTCCCTCTGGGAGGAGCCCTCGCCCGTGTGCAAGGTGCCGAGCATCCGTGCGGGATCTGCCGGGGTCCGAGGTCTGGGTGAGTGACGACTCGTCCTGTGTCCGACGTTGTGCCGACAGAGGGAGGACGGTGGGCACCACGTGTGCAGTGCGGCCAGCGCGCAGGGCCTGGCGTGGTGCCCCGGGATGGCGGGCGGAGGTGCCAGCTCAGGACGGGTAGAGCCTCTCTGGGGGGTGCTGGGAGCTAGCCCTGCACGGAGCTGTGGGCGAGAACGTTCCAGAAGCGCAGTGGGGCGGGGCCTGGCGTGCCGCGGTGGGGCAGAGGGTGGCCGCAGGTCCTGGCCAGAGCTCGGGCTCTGGGAGAAGCCCGCGAGGACGACGCCCAGCCCGCCTGTCTCCAGCGCCCCTTCCCACGTGGACACGTCCCCGACTCTGGGTCACGGTCAAGGGTGGAACCCACGCGCTGCCTTCCCAGCCTCCCTTGCAGCCAGCCCCCCCCCCCCCACGTGACCCGGGCCCACCAATCAGAAGCCTCCCGTGAGCCTCTGCGCGGGCAGGGACCCGGGAGGAAGATGGCGCCGGGGACCCGCGAGCGCCCGGGCCCTGGAGGCCGCGCTGTCCCTGGGGAGCGGGGACGGAGCGGCAGCTCGGGGTCTGGTTGAGTGGCCGTCCAAGGCGCTGAGCCCGAGTCTGTGCCCCCGCCGGGCCCCAGAGCTTCCGAACGTCTACACCCGCCGCCCAGGGTCGGCCTCCCCCGCGGCGTTTTGGAAATGCGCGGCTTCACGCCCGCCCAGACCTGCTGCGCCCGCGTCCGCGTGTCCACCAGGTGCGGGGGCTGTGGGGGCGCGTTCGCCTCGGGGCACCTGCCCTGTGCCCTGTCCGCGCCGTCCAGACCCCGGGTCCCCTTCGGTGCGGTTAGGACCCGGAGGACGGGGAGGCCGCGGGCGGGACTTTGCGGAGGGGGGCGGGGGTCCGGTGTGTCCTCTGAGGGTCCCTCCTGCCGCTGGACTCGGGGGGCGGCCAGGTCGGGTCCGGGGAAAACCCGTCCTTGTCACGTCGGGGGGTACGCCGGCTCGCGCACGGCCCGTGCAAGGGCCCGGACGCACCCCTGCACGCTGGGCCCCGCGTGCACACACACGGGCAAATGCAGAAACACTCCCGTGGACAGAACCACAGACTCAGGGGGGTGGCTGCACCCGGAGTGTCTCTCGTGTCCCCGGAACGGCAGGCCCCTCACCCTGCTCTGACCTTTCAGCTGCTGTTGAGCATCCTCAAGCCCGTGGGGCCGGGTTTGGGAGAAGGACGCCCTAATGAGCGGGCCCAGCCCCGGCCAGACGGCATGCCCGCGCTCCTGCCTGTGTCTGGGAGGGTCACTGGGCTCAGCTCCCGTGCTGCA
>NW_022592031.1:1632-4462 GCF_004348235.1 Phoca vitulina
AGACCCCCGGGGCCCGCACACCTGCCAACCAGACGCCCGGGGCTGTGAGGAGATCCCGGCCGGAGAGCTATAGTTCTCGTTATAGAGACCTCTTTGTTACAGGGGAAACCCCACACACACAGGTCAGGGTGCAAAGTGCACATCCAAACATGCAGCCGATGCTTCGGAGGGACATGATAGGGACATACCCATGTCATTCCAGGGGATTACATAGACAATAAAAATACATGATGCCAGTTACCTTTTGATTTCAGATGAATGACAGATCATTTTTACTCGATGTAGGTCCCATGCTGTGTGTTCCTAAACACATGGGGTCTGTTAGGAGGGGATGGGCATGTGGACGGGGTCCACCACTTGTTATGCTCCCTGAGCCCCTGAACACAGACCACCTGGGCGGGGTGGGGGCGACCACAGAGTGACGGGAGCCAGTGGGAGGGAAAAGCCCTTGGATGATCCATGAAAACCTTCTCCTGCAGCTCCTGTTTCTCTGGAAGATTCCCCGTGAGTGGGAACAGTGTGGCCTGCAGTTCAGGGGTGAGCAGGGCGGAGAGATCCGGTTTTCAGTTCGCAAAGGAGTGAGGAGGCAGCAGGAGGAGAGCAGACAGGGGTCTGTGCAGGGCAGCAGGGGAGGGGGGGCCCTGGGCAGCTAGTCCGGACACTCCCATGGAAAGACCTGTCACCCCATCGGGTGCACATGGAACTTTGGCCTTCCCAGATTCCCTAAAAAGGAGTGTTTCTGGCTCTTCTTGGGAATTAGTGAATCCAACACTGTATGTTTCAGAATGTCTCGAGTCTCCTTTCTTGCAGCTGAAATCAAGACCAGTGAAGGCGGCAGGGAGCCAGGGCTGGAGATTTGACAAGGTTCATTAGTGTCAAGTTCAAGGTCAGAGTGATCCATCACCTGAGGTCCTGGCTGTCCAGACTTCAAGGAGAAACCGCCCCAAGCCCCGTGCATCAGAACCACCCCCAGATGGAAGGAATCTACCCTTGACAGCCTTCACTCACTTGATAGATTCTGCTCAGGAATTCCCCTCTGGGTCATGAATGCGTCTCCGTGGAAACTGTTGACACCCTGATGGTGATGACTGGGCTGTTTGAAATAGTGCGGAGAAGACTGTGGCAGGTGCAGAAGAGCCTCCCTGAACTTCCAGCTCGGCCCAGCCAGCAGCTGGATGCAGCTGAGGGAGTGAGCCAGCCAGGCCAGGTGCAGCCGAGAGCCACCCGCTGGGCCGCACCTGAAACCAGACCCCAGAGCTGTGGGAAATCAGCGACCACTGACATTTTAAGCCACAACTCTTTGGGTCGGTCTGTCCTGCACCAAGAGGTCCCTGAGTCAGGGGCACAGACTGGGAGTGGCTTGGGGTTTAATGGGCGGGGAGGGGCTCCCAGGTAAGGCCGTCTGCTCCTCCTGGACCCCGACCCCCTCCCCAGCCTCAGCTGGGCTGCAGCTCTGCGGAGCAGCGTGGCCCCCGGGCGAGCCCCCCTCTGCAGGAGGTTCTTGCTTGCCCTCCTGGCAGCACCTTCTGAGGCCCATTCAGCTTCAGTGAGTCCTCCTAACAGTGCGGTGACACGCCGAAATTATTTCTCCACCTGCCTCGGATGGTTCATCTTTGATTCCTCTGTGTCCCCAGGACGCCTCCAGGCACTCGGGGTCTCGGTTCATCTGTGACTTAACGAAGGGATCTCCCAGCGCGGGGCGCCTCCGAGCCATAGCCCCCCGTCCCCTTCCTGTGTTCACACCTTGTTCCTCCTGTGTGAACACTGACCTCACATTGTCCGGAAGTTCCCTTTCCATGTCTGGACCACTCTGGGTGTCTCCTTAGTCCTCCTGTTGGGTCTACACTTGCCTAGGATGTCCTGTTCCCTCTCTTGTGTCTACATCAACCCTAGTTATCTCCCTTCTAACACTTTTATTTATACGGACCCAGTGGTCTCCCCCCTCCCCTGTTCTGTCTACACTGACCCAGTGGTCTCCCCCCTTCCACCGTTGTGTCTACACTGACCCCCTGTGTCTACACTGACCCGGTGGTCTCCCCCTCTCCCCTGCTCTGTCTGCACTGGCCTGGCTGTCTCCCCCTCTCCCCTACTCTGTCTGCACTGACCTGGCTGTCTCCCCCCTCCCCTACTCTGTCTATACTGACGTGGTGGTCTCCCCACCTCCCCTGACCCGGTGGTCTCCCCCCTCTCCCCTGTTCTGTCTGCACTGACCTGGTGGTCTCCCCACCTCCCCAACTCTGGCTGCACTGACCTGGTTGTCTCCCCACTCCCCTGCTCTGTCTACACTCACCCGGTGGTCTCCCCACATCCCCTACTCTGTCTGCACTGACCTGGTTGTCTCCCCACTCCCCTACTGTCTACACTGACCTGGTGGTCTCCCCCCTCCCGTGCTCTGTCTACACTGACCCAGTGGTCTCCCCACCTGCCCCCCTGTGTCTACACTGACCCGGTGGTCTCCCCACCTCCCCCGCTGTATCTAAACTGACCCGGTGGTCTCCCCCTCTCCTGCTCTGTCTACACTGACCCAGTGGTCTCCCCCTCCCCCGCTCTGTCTGCACTGAGCCTGCTGTGGCTCCCGAGCCCCTGGGCCTGCACTGGCCACGTGAGCTGCATCGAGGGCTGCTAGTAAACCCGCCCGGAGCAGGTGCTCAGGGCCCCTCCCTGCCCACAGTCCCGCGGTTCTCAGCCAGGAGGCCGGCTCCAGTGTGTGGGCATCAGTTCAGGACCCCTTCCCTGCCTGTGAATCTGTTTCAGACAAACTCTTACGTCAGCAAGTTAACGAGCTCACACCTGAGCCCTCGGTCAGGTGCCGACCCTCCCGCTCTCAGCT
>NW_022592032.1:0-4460 GCF_004348235.1 Phoca vitulina
CTGAGCAGGGAGCCCGATGTGGGACTCGATCCCGGGACTCCAGGATCGTGACCTGAGCCGAAGGCAGTCGCTTAACCAACTGAGCCACCCAGGCGCCCTCTCTAAATTTACTCTTAACATTTATTAGATTTACCTAATCTTCCATGAAATCATGGAACAGACAATAGGGAACATAAAATAAAGGGCATTTCACAGATAGAAGTCAGCCAAAGAAGCTCCCACCAAAAGAGAAACATTCTGAGTAGTTACATGTGCCATAAGAGTATGGGTTAGAAATTAGCAGGGACTTCTAGAACTGGAGGAGGTTCAAATCTTGGATTTTTTTTTTCTTCACTATGAGATAATTTGTATGCTTATCTAAACTAAATTGAATCTGAAACTTTTTTTTTTTTTTTTAAAGATTTTATTTATTTATTTGAGAGAGAGAGAATGAGAGACAGAGAGCATGAGAGGGGGGAGGGTCAGAGGGAGAAGCAGGCTCCCTGCCAAGCAGGGAGCCCGATGCGGGACTCGATCCCGGGACTCCAGGATCATGACCTGAGCCGAAGGCAGTCGCTTAACCAACTGAGCCACCCAGGCGCCCTGAATCTGAAACTTTTGAAGGTGTATTCTAATCTTTCAGATTTCGTAACAGAATTCTGGGGGCACCTGGGTGGCTCAGTCAGCTAAGCATCTGCCTTCAGCTCAGGTCATGATCCCAGAGTCCTGGGATCGAGCCCCGCATCGGGCTCCCAGCTCAGTGAGAAGCCTGCTTCTCCCTCTTCCTCTTCCTCTCTGTGCTGTTTCTTTCTCTCTTTCTCTCTCAAATGAATAAGTAAAACATTAAAAAAATAATTCTGTTGGTATGAATGCAATTTATTGAAAGAGCAAAACTCAGAAAAAATTGGACAAATTTAATGTTTTCACTATTGACTCCTCAACTTGATCTTCTCCACCCCTAGATGATACCTTTGCTAAAACCTACCATTTTTCTAGTAACTTTTAGGCAACAAAAAGTCCTGTTTGACATAACTGAAGTCTACCATCTGATTTAAACTTCCTTTTTCTAACTAAGGGCCACTTCAGGGGAAGGCTGAGTTGGAAACTTCATCCTGCTCTTCTTCCTCATCCTGCTTCACTGGACTGAATCTGGCCCCTCTAACATTGACACAGGGAAAGGCAATGAAAATAAGAGTCAGAAAGTTCTTATTTGACAGAAGCTGAGCATTTTAGATTTCAAAGATTGGCTTTTCTTTTTGTGAAGTGGTCTATAGGCTCTTGAGATATAGCTACAACTACCCCTAATCTATCGTTCCTAGTTCTGCGGAAACTCCTAATTCCTCAGCCAGTCACTGTCCCTGTTTCTACTTGGTAAGGAAGCACACTGATATAGTGCTAAAAGCAAAAGACGCAGCATCAGACCAACAGGAATCAAAATCCCTGCTCTTCTACTTTCTACCTACTGAGATTGTGCAATCATTTTACTCGTTGACACTTTAGTCTTCTCTTATCTTAAATGGGATTATTTAAGAGTTGTTAGGAATTGTAGGATTATTAGAAGTATGAGAAGTAAATCAGAGTCTGGGGGTGCCTGACCGGCTGAGGCAGTTGAGCGACCGACCTTTAGTTTCGGCTCAGGTCATGATTTCAGTGTTGTGAGATGGAGCCCTATGATAGGCTCCCCGATCAGTGGGGAGTCTGCTTGGAGATTCCCTCCCATGGCCCCTCCCCCTACATATGTGCTCTCTTTCTCTCTAAAATAAATAAATAAATCTTTAAGAAAAAGAAGAGTCTGTGTATAAAAAGTGTTTATTTTCCTTTCCATCTATTCTCTCCCTTTTCATGGACTACGCTTTGGTGCTGTACCTGAAGAGTCACCACCGTACCCAAGGACATCTAGGTTTTCCCCTATTGTCTGCTAGGAGCTTTATAGTTCTGTGTTTTACATTTAGTTCTGTGATTTTGAGTAATTTTTTTGTGAAAGGTGTAAGGTCTGTGTCTAGATTTACTTTTTTGCATGCGAATGTCCAATAGTTTTAGCACCATTTGTTGAAGGGACTGTTTGTGCTCCATTGTATTGCCTTTGCTCCTTTGTCAAGATCAGTTGATTATATTTTTGTGGGTTTATTTCTGGGCTCTCTATTCTCTTTCATTGATCTATTTGTCTAGTCTTTTCACAATACCACATTGTCTTGATTACTGTAACTTTAGAGTAAGTCTTAATGTCAGAGAGTGTCAGTCCTCCAGCCCTGTTCTTCTCCTTCAATACTGTTTTCGCTATTTTGCGTCTTTTGCCCCTCCCTATAAACTTAAGAATCAGTTTGACATGAGCACTGGGTGTTATATGCAACTAATGAATCATTGAACACTACATCAAAAACTAATGATGTGCTATATGCTGGCTAATTGAACGTAATAATAAAAAAAGAAAAAAGAAAAAATAATAAAAAAGAAACTAATGATGTACTATACGTTGGCTAATTGAATTTAAATAAATAAATAAATAAATAAATAATAAATAAAAATAAATAAAAGAATCAGTTTGTCAATACACATGCACAAAAGAAAAAGACAGAAATCTTGCCAGAATTGGGATTGAGACTGTGTTGAATCTATACACCAAGTTGGGAAGAACTGACATCTAGACAATATTAAGTCTTCTTATTGATGAACATGGAATATCTCTTCATTTATTTAGTTCTTCTTTGATATCTTTCATCAGAGTTTATAGTTTTCTTCATATAGATCTTGACACATTTTATTAGTTTTATACCTAAGCATTTCACTTTCTTAAGTGTAGAGGAATGTTCATGGCAGCCTTATTTATAATAGCCAAAAACTTTAAGCAAATTAAGAGGCAAATGGATAAACAAATTTAGCATATCCATACAATGAATTACTACTCAGCAGTATAAAGAAATAAGACTATTGAGCTGGGCAAAACCGTGAATGAATCTCAAAATAATTATGTTGGATGAAAAAGGTCAGGCAAAAAAGAGTATATGTATATATGATTCCATTTATATAAAATTCTAAAAAATTCAAAGGAATCAGTGGTGCCTGAGGAAAAGTGGGGAGGAGAAGGAGGTTCAGGCAAGGTGGGAAGGAGAGATAACCAAGGGGCACAAAAAAGCTTTTGGTGCAATATAATGCTCATTATATTGACTGTGGAGATATTTTAATGAGTATATATATATATAGACAGATATATAGATATTTGTCATAATTTATCAAACTTGATATATTAAATACATACAGTTTACTGCATGTCAATTACACAATAAAGTTGTAAGAAATAAACCAAAAAATTACTTATATACCATGTTGATGTGATAATGAGTATGCTCTAAACTATACCAAAATGCATAGTTCCCAAAATTAAAAATGTTTTAGGTACCTTTAAAAATTAATCAAATATACTTATTATTAAATCTCAACAGTGGACTTTTATCAATAACGAATTCACTTCCTGGCCCCTGAATGAAATATAACTTTTTAAACTTATAATGTTTTCATTACTTTACTAAAGTTTTAACATTATAGTGGGGAAAAATATTATTCTTAATAAACCCAAACATCATTCCAAATAGCATTGTTTGGGTCATTTGAAGGCTTCATGCTTATCGATGTTTTCAAGGTGAACTTGTTTTTCTTCTGAGTAACCCATATTTTGTACATCCAAAAGTCATTTAAAATTCTCATTCTCCAATTCACTTTGGTTTGCTGAAACCTAACCAAAAATTCTCAGTTAAATCAAAGCAAGTGTGCAAGTAAATACTCTTATCTCTGTTTCATTTTCCAAAATCATAAGTACAGGAAAGTTGTCAGGACAAAGTTTCTCTTTTAATAAAAAGCAAGATCTTTTATTTTATGATCCCTCTTCATGATCCATGCCATTTGCAGTAATTTTTCTTCTGAAGTATATCCTTTCTTTAATAAATTCAGTATGATAATCTCTATACACAAGTAACATACTTCATCCTTTATTATTTCCTATAGATGACATAATTAATGAGCTCCTCAACTATCAGTGGCTTGCAGTGTAAATGCAGAACACTCCACCTACCACCTCAAATCGTCAGGTACAAGCCGATTCTTTGCACTGAGAATTTTTTTTTTTGATTCTTTGCCTAGAGATGATCTATCAATGTTCAACATTTACTATTATTTCAGTTTACACGAAAATAAGAAGTGCAGACAATTGAATATTTGTAGCAGTCCTGGTATATTCTACTTTATAGAATTAACTCATTTTCATGTTCAAGAGCAGAATGTCATTCTTTCTTCCATTCCTAACTAAAAAGATTTAGATGATTATCTCAAAAGTCTTTAAGCTCATTTTTTTTTTAAGATTTTATTTATTTATTTGAGAGCGAGAGAGAGAGAGAATGAGAGAGAGAACATGAGAGTGGTAGGGTCAGAAGCAGACTCTCTGCTGAGCAGGGAGCCCGATGTGGGACTCGATCCCGGGACTCCAGGAT
>NW_022592033.1:0-4460 GCF_004348235.1 Phoca vitulina
CTGAGCAGGGAGCCCGATGTGGGACTCGATCCCGGGACTCCAGGATCGTGACCTGAGCCGAAGGCAGTCGCTTAACCAACTGAGCCACCCAGGCGCCCTCTCTAAATTTACTCTTAACATTTATTAGATTTACCTAATCTTCCATGAAATCATGGAACAGACAATAGGGAACATAAAATAAAGGGCATTTCACAGATAGAAGTCAGCCAAAGAAGCTCCCACCAAAAGAGAAACATTCTGAGTAGTTACATGTGCCATAAGAGTATGGGTTAGAAATTAGCAGGGACTTCTAGAACTGGAGGAGGTTCAAATCTTGGATTTTTTTTTTCTTCACTATGAGATAATTTGTATGCTTATCTAAACTAAATTGAATCTGAAACTTTTTTTTTTTTTTTTAAAGATTTTATTTATTTATTTGAGAGAGAGAGAATGAGAGAGACAGCACATGAGAGGGGGGAGGGTCAGAGGGAGAAGCAGACTCCCTGCCGAGCAGGGAGCCCGATGCGGGACTCGATCCCGGGACTCCAGGATCATGACCTGAGCCGAAGGCAGTCGCTTAACCAACTGAGCCACCCAGGCGCCCTGAATCTGAAACTTTTGAAGGTGTATTCTAATCTTTCAGATTTCGTAACAGAATTCTGGGGGCACCTGGGTGGCTCAGTCAGCTAAGCATCTGCCTTCAGCTCAGGTCATGATCCCAGAGTCCTGGGATCGAGCCCCGCATCGGGCTCCCAGCTCAGTGAGAAGCCTGCTTCTCCCTCTTCCTCTTCCTCTCTGTGCTGTTTCTTTCTCTCTTTCTCTCTCAAATGAATAAGTAAAACATTAAAAAAATAATTCTGTTGGTATGAATGCAATTTATTGAAAGAGCAAAACTCAGAAAAAATTGGACAAATTTAATGTTTTCACTATTGACTCCTCAACTTGATCTTCTCCACCCCTAGATGATACCTTTGCTAAAACCTACCATTTTTCTAGTAACTTTTAGGCAACAAAAAGTCCTGTTTGACATAACTGAAGTCTACCATCTGATTTAAACTTCCTTTTTCTAACTAAGGGCCACTTCAGGGGAAGGCTGAGTTGGAAACTTCATCCTGCTCTTCTTCCTCATCCTGCTTCACTGGACTGAATCTGGCCCCTCTAACATTGACACAGGGAAAGGCAATGAAAATAAGAGTCAGAAAGTTCTTATTTGACAGAAGCTGAGCATTTTAGATTTCAAAGATTGGCTTTTCTTTTTGTGAAGTGGTCTATAGGCTCTTGAGATATAGCTACAACTACCCCTAATCTATCGTTCCTAGTTCTGCGGAAACTCCTAATTCCTCAGCCAGTCACTGTCCCTGTTTCTACTTGGTAAGGAAGCACACTGATATAGTGCTAAAAGCAAAAGACGCAGCATCAGACCAACAGGAATCAAAATCCCTGCTCTTCTACTTTCTACCTACTGAGATTGTGCAATCATTTTACTCGTTGACACTTTAGTCTTCTCTTATCTTAAATGGGATTATTTAAGAGTTGTTAGGAATTGTAGGATTATTAGAAGTATGAGAAGTAAATCAGAGTCTGGGGGTGCCTGACCGGCTGAGGCAGTTGAGCGACCGACCTTTAGTTTCGGCTCAGGTCATGATTTCAGTGTTGTGAGATGGAGCCCTATGATAGGCTCCCCGATCAGTGGGGAGTCTGCTTGGAGATTCCCTCCCATGGCCCCTCCCCCTACATATGTGCTCTCTTTCTCTCTAAAATAAATAAATAAATCTTTAAGAAAAAGAAGAGTCTGTGTATAAAAAGTGTTTATTTTCCTTTCCATCTATTCTCTCCCTTTTCATGGACTACGCTTTGGTGCTGTACCTGAAGAGTCACCACCGTACCCAAGGACATCTAGGTTTTCCCCTATTGTCTGCTAGGAGCTTTATAGTTCTGTGTTTTACATTTAGTTCTGTGATTTTGAGTAATTTTTTTGTGAAAGGTGTAAGGTCTGTGTCTAGATTTACTTTTTTGCATGCGAATGTCCAATAGTTTTAGCACCATTTGTTGAAGGGACTGTTTGTGCTCCATTGTATTGCCTTTGCTCCTTTGTCAAGATCAGTTGATTATATTTTTGTGGGTTTATTTCTGGGCTCTCTATTCTCTTTCATTGATCTATTTGTCTAGTCTTTTCACAATACCACATTGTCTTGATTACTGTAACTTTAGAGTAAGTCTTAATGTCAGAGAGTGTCAGTCCTCCAGCCCTGTTCTTCTCCTTCAATACTGTTTTCGCTATTTTGCGTCTTTTGCCCCTCCCTATAAACTTAAGAATCAGTTTGACATGAGCACTGGGTGTTATATGCAACTAATGAATCATTGAACACTACATCAAAAACTAATGATGTGCTATATGCTGGCTAATTGAACGTAATAATAAAAAAAGAAAAAAGAAAAAATAATAAAAAAGAAACTAATGATGTACTATACGTTGGCTAATTGAATTTAAATAAATAAATAAATAAATAAATAATAAATAAAAATAAATAAAAGAATCAGTTTGTCAATACACATGCACAAAAGAAAAAGACAGAAATCTTGCCAGAATTGGGATTGAGACTGTGTTGAATCTATACACCAAGTTGGGAAGAACTGACATCTAGACAATATTAAGTCTTCTTATTGATGAACATGGAATATCTCTTCATTTATTTAGTTCTTCTTTGATATCTTTCATCAGAGTTTATAGTTTTCTTCATATAGATCTTGACACATTTTATTAGTTTTATACCTAAGCATTTCACTTTCTTAAGTGTAGAGGAATGTTCATGGCAGCCTTATTTATAATAGCCAAAAACTTTAAGCAAATTAAGAGGCAAATGGATAAACAAATTTAGCATATCCATACAATGAATTACTACTCAGCAGTATAAAGAAATAAGACTATTGAGCTGGGCAAAACCGTGAATGAATCTCAAAATAATTATGTTGGATGAAAAAGGTCAGGCAAAAAAGAGTATATGTATATATGATTCCATTTATATAAAATTCTAAAAAATTCAAAGGAATCAGTGGTGCCTGAGGAAAAGTGGGGAGGAGAAGGAGGTTCAGGCAAGGTGGGAAGGAGAGATAACCAAGGGGCACAAAAAAGCTTTTGGTGCAATATAATGCTCATTATATTGACTGTGGAGATATTTTAATGAGTATATATATATATAGACAGATATATAGATATTTGTCATAATTTATCAAACTTGATATATTAAATACATACAGTTTACTGCATGTCAATTACACAATAAAGTTGTAAGAAATAAACCAAAAAATTACTTATATACCATGTTGATGTGATAATGAGTATGCTCTAAACTATACCAAAATGCATAGTTCCCAAAATTAAAAATGTTTTAGGTACCTTTAAAAATTAATCAAATATACTTATTATTAAATCTCAACAGTGGACTTTTATCAATAACGAATTCACTTCCTGGCCCCTGAATGAAATATAACTTTTTAAACTTATAATGTTTTCATTACTTTACTAAAGTTTTAACATTATAGTGGGGAAAAATATTATTCTTAATAAACCCAAACATCATTCCAAATAGCATTGTTTGGGTCATTTGAAGGCTTCATGCTTATCGATGTTTTCAAGGTGAACTTGTTTTTCTTCTGAGTAACCCATATTTTGTACATCCAAAAGTCATTTAAAATTCTCATTCTCCAATTCACTTTGGTTTGCTGAAACCTAACCAAAAATTCTCAGTTAAATCAAAGCAAGTGTGCAAGTAAATACTCTTATCTCTGTTTCATTTTCCAAAATCATAAGTACAGGAAAGTTGTCAGGACAAAGTTTCTCTTTTAATAAAAAGCAAGATCTTTTATTTTATGATCCCTCTTCATGATCCATGCCATTTGCAGTAATTTTTCTTCTGAAGTATATCCTTTCTTTAATAAATTCAGTATGATAATCTCTATACACAAGTAACATACTTCATCCTTTATTATTTCCTATAGATGACATAATTAATGAGCTCCTCAACTATCAGTGGCTTGCAGTGTAAATGCAGAACACTCCACCTACCACCTCAAATCGTCAGGTACAAGCCGATTCTTTGCACTGAGAATTTTTTTTTTTGATTCTTTGCCTAGAGATGATCTATCAATGTTCAACATTTACTATTATTTCAGTTTACACGAAAATAAGAAGTGCAGACAATTGAATATTTGTAGCAGTCCTGGTATATTCTACTTTATAGAATTAACTCATTTTCATGTTCAAGAGCAGAATGTCATTCTTTCTTCCATTCCTAACTAAAAAGATTTAGATGATTATCTCAAAAGTCTTTAAGCTCATTTTTTTTTTAAGATTTTATTTATTTATTTGAGAGCGAGAGAGAGAGAGAATGAGAGAGAGAACATGAGAGTGGTAGGGTCAGAAGCAGACTCTCTGCTGAGCAGGGAGCCCGATGTGGGACTCGATCCCGGGACTCCAGGAT
>NW_022592034.1:0-4458 GCF_004348235.1 Phoca vitulina
TCTCTTGGTCAATGGAAGTGTTCAGAGTCTTCTGACCAAACTGGATAGCTCTACTTCTCTTGGTGGATTTACCTTATCTCTTTTCTCATGGTGATCCAACCAGAGAATCCACCTTAGTATGTGCATCCTTGGGCTCTAATAAGACATTTGGTCTTTGTCCAGTTCCTGAGACACAGCCCCTGAGCCCCTGTCTCAGGAGTGATAATAGTGGCTTCTGTATGTTAATGAGATGAGTGGTGGCTGGGGGCCCCACCTCTCCTGTGGTCAAGTTCTTCCCTATCCCTGTTGTCCTGGTGGTCCAAGCCAAAGAATCCACATTAACATATTGCCTCTCTGTGAGCTAATCAAACTAATATTTGGTCTCTTGTGTGTCTTTGTTTACTGACCCTCTCATGAGAGTCTTTGTATACTCACAAGATGACTGGTGGCTGTGGGTTTAATGTTACAACACATCTTTTGCCTCCAACTCCAATATCTGGCCTCACCTTTGAGTAATAGTTTAGATCCACAGAAGGCCCCCTTCCTGGATCCTCAGACATATGCTTTCCCAAACCCCAGCATGGGAGTCAGACAGACCTAATTTTCCATGGGACCCTTTCACTCATGTGTTGTGTGACCTCCACCAACATTTCTCATCTGCATAATAAGGATACCCATACCCTTGACCTCCCTTTGTGCCATCTTGAGATATCATCGTGCCTACAACACATCCCCCAGATAGATTCAAGTAAAACATGGGAATGAGAAATTGATGTTCTTCTGAAAGTAATGTGGGGAAAAGGAAAAGGATTTCCATAAGATGTCAGATAGCAACACCCCTTCACCATCCTTTGTGTTCTAACCCAAGCATGAACCCTCTCCCCATTCCAGCCCTCATTTCTGTCTGTCTGCATCCTTCTCCTTCTGGTCCCTTCCTCTCTCTTTCTCCCTTCCCTTTCCCTTCTCATGGGAAAATTGTCCTGTTACCAACATCCTTCTCCTTCTTCATTCTTTTCCCAGATTTTCACCATATCCAATTTTAGGCAACTTTCTGTTCAGATCAGTTTAAAGGACTCCCATCCCACTAGTTCATTCTCTCTCTTCTATCTCTCTCCCTCTCTCTCTCTCCCTCTCTCTCTCTTCTTCACCTTCTAAACTCTTAAGATAGAAAGCCTCCCTTAGGGTCTATCCTTTCTAAAGCAGGGAGCAATTATAAATAGTAAACCATCTTCTTGGAGACAAATAGTTCATTTTCTTTTGTGCATTTGTTATAATTTAAAAGATACTATAAAACACTGGATATAATGCTTGATAAGAGGTGGGTCAGGCTTTGGGCATTTATTATTATGCTTATTTTTTATTATCCTTATGGTGGAGGAGGGGAAAGTCTTCTGTTGCTTATCCAATCAAGAATAACCCTGTGCATAGGCGCCCAGACATACCCACATGATGCTGCCCTCCCTCCATTAGGTAGGTAACATGTTCTCTGATGGAGGTAAGGGGATGGACTTCATCCCACAGGGTCAAGAACAAGAGATCATGATCACTAGATCCCATGCAAGGGGGGCAAACAAATTGGAGAAAAACAAATACCAAGCATGCATCCATCACCTATGGATGTGTGTATTTTCATATCCTTGAAAACCTACCAGTCTTATAGAGACAGATGTTGTTATTCCCAGCCCTCCTGGTGGTCCAAGCCAAAGAGTCCACATAAACACATGTCTCTCTGTGATATAATCAAACTAATATTTGGTCTCTTGTGTGTCTTTGTTTACTGACCATCTGATGAGAGTCTCTCCTTACCACCAAACTGACCATCAAGAGCTTAGGGGACTGAATTTTCTCTGGAAGTTTTTCTTTATGGTGTTCTTGAGCTCCTTATTCCTGAGGCTGAAAATGATCGGGCTGAGAAAGGGAGTGAAGACTGTATAGGTAGTGACCATCAGGTTGTTATGGTCCATAGAAGGGGGGCCCTGGGGCTTAAGGTAGATAACAGAGGCAAAACCATAGTGTACAATGACCACAGTGAGGTGAGACACACATGTGGAGAAGGTCTTGTGCCTGCCCTCAGCTGAAGGGATCCTCAATATGGTGGCCACAATGAACACCAGATTGTACAATCTTTAGCAGCAACACTGTCCCCCACCCACCAGATGCCAGTAGCATCCCCTCCCTTCCCATGAGCTCTGACAACCAAAAGATCCTCCAGGCATGTACAAACATTTCAGGGGGGCAGTAGGAGCCCCAAACAAGAATGCAGACTTAGAAGCTGCAAAGGGTACTAGGCTGAGAGAGAACCCATGACCCAGAATGGGTCCCATCAGAGCTGTGACACATACCAGGACCACAGCCAAGGTGAGAGAGGATGTCTCCTCCCCACAGGCCAACTTTAGGAGGGAAAGCATTTGGTAGACAAAATGGCAAATCATGTTAGACCCACAGAAGGTGAGGTGAAAAACTATCAGGGTCACCATCATCCTCATGACTGAGACCAGCCCCCAGCACCTGGACACGAGACGGCACAACCATGGGGACTCATGAGCACATTGTACCTCAGGGAGTGGCAGATGGCCACATAGCAGTCATTGCCCATGATCGTGAACAGAAAGGGGTGCTATATGTCCTCACAGCACTATGCCCTCATTTATTCATTCATATAGTCAAGAAATGCTATTCAAGGCTTATTTTATATGGAAATATTCTAGGTGCTCAAATCCAGCAATGACCAAAGTCTAGGGCCCTGATCTGTCCTTTTCATGGTCCACTGAGGGAAGCTGTCATATAACCAAAGCTGACATCACAGAGTAGTCAGAGGTGTGTTGGGGCAGCCTAGGGATCTGCAGAAGCTAAGTGTGGGTCTCAGACCCAGCCTGGGATTTAGGGACTTTGAAATTCGTGATGTCTACAGGACCTGAAGGGTGAGTAGGTATGATTCAGGTGAGGCAGGGAGTGGAACAGGGATCTCCAGACAGAAGGAACAACAAGTACAAAGACTCAGGGTGACAGAAGCATAGTGCATTTGGGACAATGGTATGTTCAGTGCACAGGGAGAGTTGGAAGTTGCTAAGTGCGGTTCTGGAATTAAAGGCAGACAGGTGAGTAGGGCAAGAGCGTGCAAGACCATGGTGTCCACTTGAGGAGTTTGTTCTAAGGGCAATGGGGACCCCTAAATGTTTTTTAAATACATAGAGGAAGGAGCTGTATTCCATTACATGAAAGTATTCATGGATGTTTCCATTTGGGGCTTCCTATGAGGGTGTTCTTATGACATCTAGTACATGTCCTTTGGTGGATTGATACTTATGTGTTCTGTTGGGTCTATAGTTAGGTGTGTAAAAATACCGACTCATAGGGAATACCTGTGTCCAACTTGAATAGATATTGCCAAACAGTTTTCCAAAGTGGTTGTACCAAGAGGTACATTTTAAGCACAAGCAGCATGGTCAGATTCCTGTTTGTAGAGACCCCCTCTGGTTGGTGTGATGGAAGCAGCTGCTGAGGGCGGGTGGGATGGGCAGACTCAGGAAGAGATGGGGAGAGGTGCATGAGGGCATCCTGGACGGGGTGGAGTGGCAAACTGAGGTTGATTTCAGACATAGAATGGACAGTGTTGCTGATTGGACAAAGGGAGACAAAGTGAACTATTTCTACTTCTAACACTCAAGACACCAAATGTTTGAGTTATTTCCACAGCAACGACCAATTCTCCAACTACCCAGACACCACCTTGGTGTCCTATAATTCAGTTCTGACACTTAATACCTGGAGATGCCAGTCACAAGTATTCACTGCTCAGGGTACCGGCACTTCTGTCTGATGTGGCTACAAATGTGGGGGTTTCCACATTCCCCCCTTTCAGTTTGGATACTTTAATGGGATGACTCACAGAAATCAGGAAAATGCAACACTTACTCTTCCCAGTTTATTATGAAAGGACAACAAAGGAACAGCTAAATAAAAGAGATGAATCCTTCAAGGCATGGAGGAAGGAGTGAGGAACTTCCATGCCCTCTCTGGACATGCCACCCTCCTAGCACCACCATGTGTTCACCAGCTGGGAAAGTCTCTGAATCCCATTGTTTAAGGAGTTTTTATGGGGGTTTGATTAAACAGACATGATTGATTAATCATTCATCCTTATTGAGCATCAATCTGTAACCCCTCTCCCCTCCCTGGATGTTCCAATTCTCTAATCACCCCTTGGAAGTTCTGGTGAGCAGCTCCCTTCCTAAAACTATATAGAAGTCCCCAGGCACCACTCATCTCATTAACATACAGAAGCCACTATTCTCACTCCTGAGACAGGGGCTTAGGAGCTGTGTCTCAGGAACTGGACAAAGACCAAATGTTTTATTAGAGCCCAAGGATGCACATACTAAGGTGGATTCTCTGACTGGATCACCATGACAACAGAGATAGGTCAACCAAGGGAAGAAGTGGGGTTATCCAGTTTGGTCAGAAGACTCTGAACACTTC
>NW_022592035.1:0-4457 GCF_004348235.1 Phoca vitulina
ATTTCGCGACCCTTACCCAGGGACCCCAACGCACTAGACGTTGACAATTGGCGCCCGAACAGGGACCCTGAAGGACGTTCAGGAAGGGTGAGTAATTTAATACAATACAGGGTCATGGGACAAGAAACCTCTACTCCTTATGTTCGAATGCTGAAGCATTCACTTGCTGTCTATGGCATTACTGTCGCTTCTACTGATATTGAGATGTGTTTGAAAGTGGTTCGAGACTGGAATCCTTGGTTTCCCGAGGAGGGCTCCCTGGAGGTGGATAATTGGCGGCGGGTCCGCCATAATGTAGAAAAGGCCATGAGGCAGGGGGAAAAGATTCCTGTACGATTTTGGTCCATCTGGTCGATTATATTTACAGTGTTAAAAGCAATGGAGGATGATCGCACGGTTGAGAATTTTCAGAAGGAAGTGGCTCCTTCGATACAGGACCTTCCCCTTGATACAGATGAGAAAAAGGCAATAGAAAAGGATGCCTTTAAGCTTGCACTGCCTCGCGAACCTAATGAGTGCGATAGCGATGAATCGAAACTGAAAGTAACGTCTGATCCCGAGACCGAGCACTTATGGAAGGTTTTTCAGCGGGTCATGACTATGGCGGGGGAATCTAAGAAAAAGCCTTCCGCTCCGCCTTTGCCGCCCGCGCTAGCTTTTTCTCCCAAAAATCCTTTTCTTTCTGCTGCTTTAGCTGAGCTTGATGCGTTAAAGGATAATGACGATGAGAGTGAGGCTGACAGACCTATCTTTGCCTTTCCGATTATTAGGCCTCCCCCGGTCCAGGGAGTCGCACAGGCCCCCTATTATGATGGGATAGATATAGGGGACATTGCACGTTTAAAAAAGGCAGTGACTTTATATGGACCGCAATCACATTATGTCAAAGAGCTACTTATAGGTACAGCTCGACATTATAATAATTTTGCTCCAGAAGATTGGAGAGTCCTTTGTAGAGCTCTCTTAAAGGAGCCTGAATATCTGCAATGGCAGATGTGGTTCTCCGAGCTCTGTATGGATCAGGCTCGTCAGAACGCTTTAAGTAACAATCCTCGGGTCCAGGCTATAACTTATCAAATGTTGGCGGGAATAGGTCAATATTCTGATATTGCTGCTCAAGTTATTACCCCTGAAGAAATCCATGATCAATTACGGGAAATTAGTTTAGAAGCTTGGGATCGTATTCACCCAAAAGGAGAACATTATGGATCTTGGACTAAGGTTATTCAAAAGACTAACGAGCCTTATGTCGAGTTCTTATCACGATTAAAATTAACCTTGGAGAGAACTGTCATAGGAGAAGAAGCTAGACAGCAGCTATTAAAACTGCTGGCATATGAAAATGCTAATGAGGATTGTAAAAGAATTATATTGCCTATTAAAGATACAGGAGATATTAATGCTTTCATGAAGGCCTGTAAGGATGTTACATCAGAGAGTAGAAAGATGCAGCTGTTTGCTGAAACAATGGCCACTACCTGGCATTCCTTGCAATCTAAACAACTCGAGAGCATGAAATGTTTTGGTTGCGGTCAATTAGGGCATTTGAAAAGGAACTGTAAAGAAAAGAAACCTGACAAAGGGCGCGGACCTGGAATTTGTCCACGATGTAAGAAGGGAAAACATCAGGCTCGAGATAGAGCTATAATTATGACCGGATGTGATATTATGGATATAATTATTCCTCTTTCTAAAGATCAATTTTCATTTTTGTTACGGAATATAGAGGAATTACAGATTGCCCTTGCAGGGTATGTGGGACAAATTAATTACCATTTTCCTAAAGGAAAATTATGGGATTGTTTTCGTAAACAAGAATTTATTATTCAGGATATAATTAGTGAACAACCTTTGGTTGATGCACCCACTGTGTTTACAGATGGGTCAAAAACTAAAAGTGCATATTGGACAACTAAAAGGTATTGGGTTCAAAATACAGATTTTAATTCAGTCCAACAAAATGAATTATTTGCCATCGCCCAAGTATTAAAAGATTTTCCCTCGGCTGTGAATATTCTTGCTGATTCAGCATATGCTGTTGGGGTCGTTAAAAATGTATATACTGCTGTGGTATGTTCTAATAAGTCCAACCTACTTAGTTTATTTTTACTCTTACAAACTTTGTTAAGAAATCGTAATACTCGTATTTATGTAACTCATATTCGCTCTCATACTAATCTTCCTGGTTCCTTGGCTTATGGCAATGCTCAAGTAGACGCTTTGGTGTCATTTGCATCTGCAGACGAGGAACATAATTTATTGCATACCAATGCTGGTAGATTACATGTTCAATATAAAATTCCTTATCGTCAAGCAAAACAAATTATAAAACAGTGTCCTATTTGCAGACCTTTACACTTACGTGCTGTAAAAGCTGGGGTTAATCCTCGAGGAACTTATGCCAACGAACTTTGGCAAATGGATGTTACTCATGTGGCACAATTTGGTCGATTATCTTATGTACATGTTGTAATAGATACTTATTCTCAATTTATATGGGCCACAGCACAAATGGGTGAAACTACACAACATGTTATTATTCATTTATTAGAAACGTTTGCTGTGATGGGTTTACCTTCCAGTATCAAGACAGATAATGGGCCAGCATATAAAAGTAAAAAATTTCAAGCTTTTTGCTTGCAATATGGTATAATACATAAAACAGGCATTGAATATAATCCCCAAGGACAGGCCATTGTGGAGCGTGCACACAGTACTTTAAAATTGCAAATTAAAAAATTAAAAAGGAGGAAAACAGATCATATATTATCATTTACTCAATCTAATGCACGTTCCATTTTGTCACAAGTATTGTTTACATTGAATTTCTTGAATCTTCCGCAGGGAGATATTCTCTCGAGAGCAGAAAAACAGTTCATAGAGGGAGAGACGGCTCCTCTTCCCTTGAATGAACATATATGGTTTAAGCCCGCTGCGGATGCAGAATGGCAGCCAGGATTGTTGCTTTATAGAGGGAAAGGGTATGCTTATGTTTCCACAGAAAATGGACAAACCTGTTCCTGGCTCCCAGCAAGGTGGATCCGGTCGCGGACCAATTCGGACGGCTGTCAGGCGACGTATGGAGGCCCCGAGAGTGCATGAATCGTTGTTACAAGCTGATGAATCTCTCCTGCAAGCTATGGCTCACTTCCTTTACCAAAGTGGCCTTAAAATATGAGTAGTGAACATTTGGATAGGCGTCATCATTGGCGGCCTCCGCCTCTTGCTTTACCCACTTGGGGGCATATTAAAAAGCTTGCTGGGGAGGGACAGAAAATCTTGAAGCAAACAAGAAAGCCTTGTACACCTGAGCATTTGTTTCTGGCCATGTGCGCTTTGCTTACTATGTCATCCCCTCCTATTGAGGCGACTAATGTAAGTTATTGGGCTTATATACCTAACCCACCTATGATGGAACCTGCACCTTGGGGAAGTGCAGATATTCCCATTTATACCTCCCCGATGATACTTTCGCCTCCTTGGAAGAATCTGACTTATCTTAATCAGGATGACGGTACCTTTACCATATCTAATTTTGATAGGAAATTTTAGTTTTAATGATGGAATTAGCTGTATTAAATGTCGATTGTATTCTTGTATTAATAGTTCTATAGAATTTAAACCAGGATATTCTCTTATGATTTTGCAACAACGCTCTCATATTTGGCTTCCGGTAAATTTAGAACGTCTATGGGCTCAAAATCCAGTGGATGCTCTGGTATTGGAATTTTTCAGGAAAGTTTTAAAACGAACTAAACGATTGATTGGTATTGTTGTAGCAGTCATTCTAAGTTTAATTACGGTAACCACATTAGCCACTGTTTCTGGAATTGCGTTACATACATCTTTGCAAACTAAACATTTTGTAGAAAATTGGCACCGTGATTCACGGGATCTTTGGCTTTCCCAAACTATGATTGATACTCGTTTGCAAACGCAGATAGATGTTCTTAGACAAACTGTTAGTTGGTTAGGGAAGAAGGTTTTAACAATTGAAAGACAAATTTGGTTGCGTTGTGATTGGAATTCCACATCCTTTTGTATTACTAATTTAAGATATAATGAATCTCAACATGATTGGAGTATTATCCAGAAATATTTAGAGGGCAATTCATCGGCGACAGATATGATTAATAATTTGCATACTAATATTCAGGAGATATTTGGAAAACCCTTTGAGAATGAGGATGCTGCTACATTGGCTCAGTCATTTTTGAAGCAATTTGAAGGACTAGATCCGAAGGGAATTATTCAGAGTTTAGGGCATACCGCTGGAGGAATCGGAATTTCATTAATTTTTGTTATATGCTGTTTTCTGTGCATGTATGTATGTTTTGTTCGACCTTCCCGAAAATCTATTGCCACTCTCTGGTGGGCGTTACTTTTTAAACAAAGGAAAAAAGAAGGAATTGAGGCCAACACAGGCATGTGAGCCCTCTGTGGCCGTGATTGTTTGT
>NW_022592036.1:0-4448 GCF_004348235.1 Phoca vitulina
AGGGGGCAATTTATACACTTCTACTTCCGCATACTGGGCACTCTTGGTGCGTGCGCGAAGCGGGGCAGGGAGAAGGACCCGGATTGGTGCGCGCAGGAAGCAGAGCAGGGAGAAGAACCCGGAAGAGCCCCGGGGCAGGGGCTGGGACTCTCTCGCTGGCTCGGTTGGCCATCTTAGGACACAGATTATCCTTATTACTTGTATTTTTCTCTTTTTGGCAGATGGGAACACCTCAGTGTTTGTAGACCTCCTTGGATTTTCAAAAGGTCTAAATTTAACTTCACCGTTGTCTTCATCCCTAAAATGTCATTTAACATCCAATATCTGAAAGTTGGTTGATAGGCTTTCACATTATAAGTTAAATATTGCTCCTTATAGAGACCTAAAAATGACAAAAATTCCTAGCTGAATCATTCCCATACTTTCCGGTGTCTCCACCAGCCCCATCACAGGGGGGACAAGAGTGGGGTTGGAAAGTGCAATGCTAAGCATTCCAGTGGTCTTGATTACGGTAAAGTAGAGGAGAGGATAAGAGAGGGAGAAAGTAACTATTTTCTAAAAGCCTCATCTTGGGGTGCATCAGGCTCCCTGCTTGGTGGGGAGTCCGCTTCTCTCTCTGCTGCTCCCCCTGTTCGTGCTCTCTCTCACACTCTCATTCGCACACTCTCTCAAATAAGTAAATAAAATATTTTTTAAAAATAAAAAAATAAAAGCCTCATCTTTTTGGTGACAGAGGCGAAGCAGGACAAAAGAGCATTTTGCTGTGGGAAAGACTATCTATTGTTGGGATACGGCATCTTACTTGAAAATTAAAAATTTAATAACGACAGAGGCAAAGAGACATTCCTTCACCTTACTAGTGAGAATATAATTTGAAAATAATCTTTCTGGAGTGAGATTTTTGACAGGTCAAAAGGGTTAGTATGTTATATGGACTTTGATCTATATATTAATTTTAGGAATCTATCCTAATGATCTTACCAAGACCGTGTTTGCTTCAAGTGTAAGTAAATAGGCAGTCTTGTACTCAGATTGCAGGATAGGTCTTACTGCAGTCCTTACCTCAAGGTCTAAATTAAGAGGCTTACTGTATCTGTAGGTCCAAAGGGGTGCTGAAAGTCTAAATGTTCCCCCTTTGGTCATCTGACAACAGGCTCTCAGCTGCCGTCAGACATAGAGAAGCACCAACAGCAGGAAGAGAAAAAGAGTTTCCAGAATCAGCTGGGCCCTGGTGGCAGGGCATCTGCAATCCCAGGGCTAAGGAGGGCAGGTGAGTGGAATTGGGGTTGGTGACTCGGGGCGGGAGAAGAGGGGACCCACTGAAGTGAGAACCAGGGCAGAACGGATTTGGTGACTGTCTATGAGGGACCAGTCAGAGCGCGGGCGTGAGGAGCACTCGGGATGAGTGGGGGACGGTGGGGTAACCAGCAAGAGGACAAAAGGAGGTAAAAGGAAGGTAAGGAGCTTTGGGTCCAGGTCAGCACCACTGAATTCAGCCCAAGTGGCTTCTCTTAACCACACTCTTCATCACCATGTTGAGGGGTCCCCCGCACACAAACAGAAACGCCAAGTCCGGGTCCTTGTAGTACAGACTTGGTGATTAACTGCAGTGGTGGTAAGATCGAGAGGTATTGATGCCCTCGCTAGGTTTTGACTGTTCAGTAGACTGTTTTTTTAGCCTTACCGTTCAGTCGTGACCATTTCCTCAGGTCATTAAATAGTTTGAGATCATGACGGGCTTTCATTTTACTTTATTTCATTGAGTGCGTTTTGATTGATCTCTCTCCTTTTCACACCTGGTCCCACGAGATGGGGCACTTCCTTTTAGACTTATTAGTGCTCAGGACAGCTTGATGAAGTACTAGGTAGTCACAGTACCTTCATGATGGAAGACAAAGCAGTGTCTCAACCCCTGAAGAAGCAAGCAGGGTACCAGACCCCTGCAAATGCTCCTGGAGGGAGCTTCAGTGTGCCCCAGATTTCTGGAACTCTCTCAGCCTGCCCCTTAGGCTCCAAGTCTCTGGTGGACAGATAGATCGGGGGTACTCACAAAGGGTCCATTTGGAATTCCCTTCCTACTCTGTCTCCGCCCTAGGGCTGCCTCTGGATACGGGGGTACACTCAGCACTCTGGGGTTAAGGGAGGAGAGCCATTTCACGACTATGTTCTACTATGATTCCCCTGAGACCGAGACTCAGGACACTGAACCACCCAAAGTCCACTTTGTTCCCATTTTAAATTTTCATGGATTTCACTGTCATGAAATTTGTGTAATGTTGACTTAATTACAGGTTTCAAGTCATTATTGGCCTCAACCACCAACAATAAATAAATAAAAGGTTAATTGCATTTCTCTCTTGTCCCTCTTATAGTCATCTCCCGTTTTGTCAGTCTTTATACCGCTCCCTCCTAAGGTAAGGCTTCTCAGTGGGTATTGAGTCGAGTGCTCGAAGGAGGTCGGGGAAACAGAATGACAGCTGCAAGGGAGAGGGATTGGATCGCAAAGTAATGAGAAAGAACCACCTTCCTTCCTTACAAATGCCATTCCTTTGTCCCTTTATGGACTCTTGCTAAAGTGTACATGATGGATTCTTCTGAACTAAGACCCTCTCCCGAGACATTTTCAGCATGAAAGATGACTGGGGATGATAAAACTCGAGTAAATGAAGGAATGATCCCTAACAGAAACACACTGGCAGGAGGAAGAAAACTGCAGAGCATTTTTGGTGGGAGAGGAAGGGGGGTTAAGGACATTGTTCGAAGGATACCCGGAAGTCCCTGCCCATTCTACCTACCTCTCCAGCCAGGTGGACACAGATCATAGGGAATATGCTAGACCAATTATATAAACTGTTTCCAAACATGTTCCAAACCACATGAGCAGGGTCTATGTTTAAAACCAAACAGTGAATATGCTGAACACAGTCATCCTTGAAACCCATGCAGGAGAGCCGACAGCTGGCACCTCGACTTGGGACCTCATAATTAGCTAGCTTCCAATTATTTTAAGAACTATGTGAACCATAACAACTTTATTTTATTAAGGAACTAAAAAATAACCTCTGACTTCAAGACTTTGATCTATTACAAGCCAAGCTGAAAGTAAATGATGCTTCCATGATTTCTTGGAATAAGAACATTATCGTATACATAACGCAGATGTTCCTCTAGCTCCACGTACAGCCTATGAACAACTGCACATGCACGGCAAAAGCTTACCTGTTCAAAAGAACGGAGAGGGGCGCCTGGGTGGCTCAGTCGGTTAGGCCACTGACTTCGGCTCAGGTCATGATCCCGGGGTCCTGGGATCGAGTCCCACATCAGGCTCCCTGCTCGGCGGGAAGCCTGCTTCTCCCTCTCCCACTCCCCCTGCTTATGTTCCCTCTCTCGCTGTGTCTCTCTCTGAAACATCCTCACAAAAGAACAGAGAGATGGAGAGAAGGGGAAAAGTGAAACAAAACAAAACAAAACACTGGTATGATGGATTCCTTTGCGTGTTCTTGAAAAATCACCCAAATTAGAAATGAGGCAGAGATGACTGAGTGCTGCCTTATAAGCCCACCTTTTCTCTGACTCTAACGGGATACTTAACTTTTCCAGCCACAGACAAGCTAGCAGAGGCTTTTCTCAGCACTGTGGATTTCAGAGGTTAGCATGCAGAGCACAGTAAGAAGTGACAGTTTCCCTTTTCTGCAGGAAAGAGAAATTTGCAATTTTATTGTCCTGTAGTTCATAAGCCAGGTTTGTGCTCAATTAACAATCCCACTTCTGCATCCCCTTCTACTAGTCACACAATCAAGGCTTTATAAATGCAAATGCTTTTTCTAAAGAACCTGTCATTCTGCTGATTCCCCTGAATAATGGATTAAATAAAATTTGACAGGTGTTCGGCAACAAATGTGTGGGATTCATGATTTGTCACAGAAAGGTGTTGTGCCTTCATGCAGCTTTTTGGAAAGGAGGAAATGTTTCCCAGAAGCCTCCTCGCTGCCTTTTGCTGATAGCCCCTTGGCCAAACTCAGATGGAGGTCCACTTCCTGAGCGGCATGGAGCTGACCGGACTGGAAGAGTCGGCATCTGGGCCCGAATGACAGCCAGTGGGGTCTCCGTCCCCAGGACCACCGCAGGACCACCTGCTCTGTCTCGGGATGCCAGATTCAACACCAGCCACAGAAGGGCAGGGGACGTGCCTGCCGAACGAGACACACGGACCCCGCCGACTGGCCCGGGGACGCAGAGGTGCCACATTCACCGAGACTCAATTTCTTTTTAATAGCGTCTGACATTTATTGAAAAGAAGGAAAAGACGTTTGTCCACGTAGTGTAGAAGAGCTGGGCAGAGTGCAGGGCTTAATGACCGTGTGGGACAAAAGGCACACATCAGAGAGACAGCTGCGAATCGAGAAGAGAACCGGGTTCTGGGCAAAACGAACAGGTCCACGGGAGAA
>NW_022592037.1:0-4434 GCF_004348235.1 Phoca vitulina
TCGGGCTCCCTGCTCGGCAGGGAGTCTGCTTCTCCCTCTGACCCTCCCCCCTCTCATGTGCTCTCTCTCTCTCAAATAAATAAATAAAATCTTTAAAAAAAAAAAAAAAAAAAGATCACAAGGGGAGAATGTTACCAGTGTCCTGTGGTCCTGTCTCCTCACACCCAATTCTAAGCTCCCTTCAGAGCATTCAGAGGTGACAGAGAATTGTGCCAGGGAAGTATGATAATGAACCACAGCCTGGCCAGGTCACCTCCTTAACCCAGTCCATAACCCCACACAAGCCCATAAGAAAAACAGGACCATCTCAGGGAGGAACGATCTAGCTAGCGCCCATGAACTACATTAAGGATTCCGTAAACCTGAGACTTGAGGCAGAAGGCCACCTGAGCCAAGAGGGTCACGTGCAATAGGCAAAGAGCAAAGGCTTCTGGGATACCACCTCTGAAAATGCAATCCTTCCGAGGCAAAGCCCAGGCAATCTGGAGGAAACATTATAGAGAAAATGGCCTTAAAATATTTGACATTTGTAGACTTTTAAATGTACAAAATAAATAAAGGGGGAGACATTCCCAAACAATGTGAAAAGATCAGATTCACCAAACAGATATTGCCTCTTCCATGCCAAATTTCAACCACAGAGAACAAAGTGACTATAAATGCCTGAAAGCCAGCAAGTAAGTAGCAAACTCAACCATAAAATTAATATAAATGTCAACTGACAAAAGCCAATTACTCCACACGGCACCAGCTAGGTAATGAATGCTATGCTCCTATACAGTGCTGAGCACGGCCTCAAGGAATTAAGCCTGGACATGAACCCAGAAATGACCATGGGACCCAGCCTTTTATCATAATGCAGCACCAATTAATATAGATAATTTGCCAATATTCCTGAAAGCAGTCATCCTAAGATTCATGGTGAGCCACTTCTTTTGATCTAATTGTTGCATTTTTTAATTTTAAGCCACTATTTGAAAGAGTTGTTCCAATCTTGTCCCATTCCATGTCCATAGAAATGGACACAGAAAGGTTAAATTGATCACTTGAAGCTTAAAAAAAAAAAATGGAGGTATATTTCTGACACCCTCATTTAGGCATCTAAGGCTTAGAATGTTAGAACATATAGTAACCTTCTTGGAGAAGTAGAGAAAGCAGTCCTGTACCATTCTGTCTCTCCTCAGTTGTACAGACACTATTTTAGCTGCACTCTTAACGAGCTCAACAGCCCCCAGGAATATCTTTCCGTTGCAAAACAGTTACCAAGCCCTTCCATGCCTGCCATTGTGTTACGCACGTGGTATTCAGCCCAGAACAGGGGACAGAGAATCTGTCTTCTCAGCTTAGAGGCTCGGGGTATAATATAGATTGATACAGATTTACACAGTTCCAAGTTTTCCAAATGACATCACAGTCCCGTTTTTGCCACAGGCCTTGGGACTTGGACATCCATCGTAATTTTTCAGGCATCACTCCTCAGAATATATCCCACTTACTGTTTCTCAAAAGATTGCTTTAAAGATGTACAGAAATGGGGCACCTGGGTGGCTCAGTTGGTTAGGCGACTGCCTTCAGCCCAGGTCATGATCCCAGGGTCCCGGGATAGAGTCCCACATCGGGCTCCCAGCTCATCGGGGAGCCTGCTTCTCCCTCTGACCCTCTCCCCTGTCATGCTGTTTCTCTCTCTCCAATAAAAAAAAATAAAATCTTAAAAAAAAAAAAAAGGTGTACAGAAATGTGAAGATAGAGAGGTAGAAGGATAGATACATACATACATACATACATACATACATACATACATAGACAGACAAATAGACACATACACACATAAGAAAATAAGCAACTATGATCACCAATCTAAATCTGTTCTGGTGATACAAAGCCTTCCAGCCAAGGTAGATTAGCAAACACTTCACAAAACTTGCTGTGAAGTGTCAAGCTCTAGAACCAGGTAAAGATCTTTATAGTGACTTTTCAGAGTCCTTATCGACATCGTATTTGCCTGATGGGCCATTCCCATCTGTCATAAAGTGACATCATCTTTGTCCCATCAAAGGTCAGGACGAAAGTCTCTCCAGGGGTGAAGGTGTCCGTTCTCGCCCCAGGCTCAAGCCCATTAATGCCCCCTTGGAAAGGCCAGTCATGCAGCCAGAGCACACCAGGCCAGAGCAGTTTCTGTGAAGAAGGTTGAAGAAAGGCTCCCCGGCACAGGGAAACAGTCTGCAGCAGAGAAACCCCAACCACAAAAACTGAGAAATGGAAGCCACATGGTAGAATCAGGGCCACCGTGGGAGGGAGAGACCAAGTTAGCGGAGCAGACACGGTTGCAAGAGAAAGCGCCAGACTAATCATGGAGACAAGACTTGTCCACAAATGCAGGAAGGCCCACTCCTGCTATCAAAGGAGAGCATCTACTTAAAACCAGTCTGTAGGGTGGGAGGCCCACTATCCTGTTTGAGAAATGACCGAAGCCTAGATATAGTTGAAAAGTGGCCAGGGGCGCCTGGGTGGCTCAGTCGTTAAACGTCTGCCTTCGGCTCAGGTCATGGTCCCAGGGTCCTGGGATTGAGCCCCGCATCGGGCTCCCTGCTCGGCAGGAAGCCTGCTTCTCCCTCTGACCCTACCCCTGCTTGTGTCCCTTTCTCGCTGTATCTCTCTGTCAAATAAATAAATAAAATCTTTAAAAAAAAAGAAAAGAAAAGAAAAGAAAAGTGGCCATAAGCATTTCAGGAATCTTTCAGCACCTCTGCCATTACTATCTGGCTGGGGTGTTTTCTTTTTTGAGTGTACACAATGTTACACAATGATACACACCGTTACACTAGTTTCGGGTGTACAACATAGGGATTCTGCAAGTTTCTGTACCATGCTATGCTCACAAGTGTAGCTATCATCTGTTGCCATACAATGCTATTATAATACCATTGACCCTATGCTGTACCCTTCGCCTGTGACTTATTCATTCCATAACTGGAAGCCTATGTCTCCCCCTCCTCTTCACCTGTTTCATCCATCCCCCCACCCTCTCCCCTCTGGCAACCGGCAGTTTGTTCTCTGTATTTATGGGTCTGATTCTGCTTTTTGTTTATTTATTTATTTGTGGGGTTTTTTTGATTCCACATATAAATGAAATCATACAGTATTCGTCTTTCTCTGCCTGACTTATTTCACTAGCATAATACCCTCTAGGTCCATCCATGTTGTCCCAAATGGCACGATCTCATCCTTTTTTATGGCTGTGTGATATTCCATTTGCTATCGATATAGACCCCATCTTCTTTATCTATTCATCTATTGATGGACACTTAGCTGCTTCCATGTCTTGGCTATTGTGAATAATGCTGCAGTAAACATGGAGGTGCATGTGTTTTCTTGAGTTTTTGTTTTCTTCAGATAAATATCCTGAGGTGGAATTTATGGATCCTATGGTAGTTCTGTTTTTAATTTTTTGAGGAACTTCTATACTGTCTTCCAGAGCGGCTGCACCAATTTGCATCCCCACCAACAGTGCACGAGGGTTCCTTTTTCTCCACATCCTTGCCAACACTTCTTATGTCTTATCTTTTTTATTCTAGCCATTCTGACTGGTCTTTTAATATCTATAGAGTTCAAATCAGGTCTTCTTGATAGAAGGGGAATTTAATCTGAAAGTGTACCGCTATCTTTTTAGATATTCCTGAGGCCAAAGTGTCCTGGCCCAAGGTCCAAACACTACAGGCATGGTACAGTTTGGGTTGGACAGTGAGTTCAGGTCCCATCCCAGTTATTCTGGTTGTATAACCTGAGTCATGCAATCCACTTAGCTTTGCCTTAGTTTCTTCATCTGTCAAAATGGAGAACGCAGGACTTTAAAGAGTTTAATCCTGTGTCTTGTAACTACTACATATTATATCAATGCAGGTGCAAAGAAAAGCAAAAACCAAAAGTAACAAGGGAGAAGCTTATTTCCAGCAGATAAAAGGCAGGACATGGGTAGTACAGAACTGGAGTGGAAGCACCTACTCAAGGTTTGCAGAGCCCCAAGTGCCCTGCAACTCACCCCTCTGACATCCCCAGGAGGGGACCCTGGCATTCATGGCCCAGCTGGAACCAACCACACACAAGGCAGCAGGACATAGGGAAAAATGAAAGGAACAAGGAGCACCAGCCATCTCTTAAGGGACATTCCCGAGCTGCCCCACTCAGGGCACCACATCTATTTATATTTCAATTGGCCAGAATCTAGTTAGAGGTGGAAATGCAGCCTCTTTTTGGGGTGGCTATATGTTCAGCTATAATTCTATAGAAGGGAAATACCCAAATAGATGGGGGGAATGGTTTCAGTAATTTCTTATGTTTTAGAAATTGTATGGTCTAGAAACTGAATGAAAGGAATACGAATATTAATAAGAAAGAAAGAAAGAAAGAAAGAAAGAAAGAAAGAAAGAAAGAAAG
>NW_022592038.1:0-4433 GCF_004348235.1 Phoca vitulina
TTTTTTTTTTTTAACAATGCATACTGTTTTCTGTTATTTCCTTTTTTTAAAGATTTTATTCATTTATTTGAGAGAGAGAGAACAGGAGCAGAGAGGAGGGGCAGAGGGAGAGGGAGAAGCAGACTCCCTACTGAGCAGGGAGCCCAATGCAGGACTTGATCCCAGGACCCTGGGATCATGACCTGAGCTGAAGGCAAGAGCTTAACTGACTGAGCCACCCAGACGCCCCTCAAAGGTTGCTTTTAATTTACTAGGATGAGCAGTTGTTGGATGGGTCATTTGGTTGTTTCTAACCTCTAGAAATGTCAGGAAGGAGATTCAGGCATGAATACATGGAGCCAAATGCAAAGGTGTCATGCTCCACACGTAAAGATGAAGCAGTGAGTAGACAAGATATTTGGGAGTTTTTCCAGTGGTGCTCAGTGTTTCTAACACATATAGTTCTATTGCTCCCCACACTCCCCCATGACCAGGTGAACATCTGAGAAGTAATCACTGGGTAGGAGTGCAGGGTTTGGAATGAGATCGCTTTGACATCATTTTCTAGCTTGGTCATTTACTAGGTATGAGACTTGGCCAAACCACTTGTCCTCCATGAGCCCAGATGTCTGAGCCCAGATGTCTGAGCCCAGACTAGAAAAATGTGATAGAAAACACTCAGCTCAAAGGGAAAATATAGGGATTCAATCAAAGAATGCATGGGAAGCTCCTGATATTTAGAAGGTATTAAAAAAAAAACAAAAAACCCACTATTCTTGCAAATAAGCTTGGAAGCTGGCTCCAGCCATGGAGAACACACTGCCAAATGACCAATGACCCTCCCTGCTGCCTTCAGGACTGACCGATAGCCTCATTATCATCAGCTGAGCTAACTGGCCACCAAGCAAGGAAAGGAGGAAACCTCCAAAACAAAATGCTAGATGCTAAAGAAACATCAGAAAAGATCGACCAAATGGGTAATTGGCTAGAAGAGGTCATATCCATCAAGGAGAAAACAGAGCCCCACTCGAAGGCCATGTGGGGACTGAGCTGTAAATGACTTTGCTGACAATGTCATCCTCAGCAAGGACCTACATGCTATGCTCTTTCTCCATATTTCAGTCCCTTACCCACCCATAACCTCACTCCTGTAATCCAGGATGTCAATACTTCCAACATCTTCCTTCCTCATTAGGGTGGATGCACTGAATGGGCCACATGGTGAGATTTACCCTGCCATTGCTATCAGTAGGAATTCTAGCACAGTGATTTACTTCAGTACGGAATTCAAAACCAGAACCAGAAATCCTTCATTATCATTTAATATGAATCTATTTCATTAACTAATTTAAAATCATGCATAATTCATCACAGGCATTGTTCATTTATAGTTTAGCATGTTTTTCCCTAGATGTATTCTCCATAACAGCTTTGCCTCATTATTTTTCTTGCCTAAAATGACTGAGATGATATCCAACATTTCTTTATCAATGGAAATGGGATGGCTCTTTATTCTTTGTCAAATTGGGTCACTGATTTCACTATGTGACATACTATTTCCCATCTTGTGTTTTCAAAACTCTTCCCGAGCCACTCACATTTTATCCTTTTATATAAATGATGCTTTTATCGATGGCGGAGGAGTAGGAGACCTGGATTTCGTCTCCTCTCAGGAATTCAGCTGGATAGGGATCAAACCATTCTGAACACCTACAAACTCAACAGGAGATCAAAGAAAAGAAGAGCAACAACTCTCTGAACAGAAAAGCGACCACTTTCTGGAAGAAAATGACAAGACGGAAAAAATGACCTCAACAAAAAGAACAAGAGGTAGTACCGACTGCCAGGGACCTACTCAATACGGACATTAGTACGATGTCAGATCTAGAGTTCAGAATCATCACTTTAAAGATACTAGCTGGGCTTGAAAAAAACATGGAAGTTATTAGAGAAACTCTTTCTGGAGAAGTAAAAGAACTAAAATCGAACCAAGTAGAAATCAAAAAGGCTATCAATGAGGTGCAATCAAATATGGGGGCGCTAACTGCTAGGATAAATGAGGCAGAAGAAAGAATCAGTGAGATAGAAGACCAAATGATGGAAAATAAAGAAGCTGAGAAAAAGAGAGATAAACAACTACTGGATCACGAGGGCAGAATTCAAGAAATAAACGATACCATAAGACGAAACAACATTAGAATAATTGGGATCCCAGAAGAAGAAGAAAGAGAGAGAGGTGCAGAAGGTATAATGGAGCAAATTATAGCAGAGAACTTCCCTAATTTGGGGAAGGAAACAGGCATCAAAATCCAGGAAGCACAGAGAACCCCTCTCAAAATCAATAAAAATAGGTCAACACCCCGACATCTAATAGTAAAACTTACGAGTCTCAGAGACAAAGAGAAAATCCTGAAAGCAGCTCGGGAGAAGAGATATGTAACCTACAATGGTAGAAACATTAGATTGGCAACAGACTTATCCACAGAGACCTGGCAGGCCAGAAAGGACTGGCAGGACATATTCAGAGCACTAAATGAGAAAAATATGCAGCCAAGAATACTATATCCAGCTAGGCTGTCATTGAAAATTGAAGGAGAGATAAAAAGCTTCCAGGACAAACAAAAACTAAAGGAATTTGCAAACACAAAACCAGCCCTACAACAAATATTGAAAGGGGTCCTCTAAGCAAAGAGAGAGCCTAAAAGCAACATAGACCAGAAAGGAACACAAACAATATACAGTAACAGTCACTTTACAGGCAATACAATGGCACTGAACTCCTATCTTTCAATAGTTACCCTGAATGTAAATGGGCTAAATGCCCCAATCAAAAGACACAGGCTATCAGATTGGATTAAAAAACAAGACCCATCGATATGCTGTCTGCAAGAGACTCATTTTAGACCCAAAGACACCCCCAGATTGAAAGTGAGGGGGTGGAAAACCATTTACCATGCTAATGGACACCAAAAGAAAGCTGGGGTGGCAATCCTTATATCAGACAAATTAGATTTTAAACCAAAGACTGTAATAAGAGATGAGGAAGGACACTATATCCTACTTAAAGGGTCTATCCAACAAGAAGATCTAACAATTGTAAATATCTATGCCCCTAACATGGGAGCAGCCAATTATATAAGGCAATTAATAACAAAAGCAAAGAAACACATCGACAACAATACAATAATAGTGGGGGACTTTAACACCCCCCTCACTGAAATGGACAGATCATCTAAGCAAAAGATCAACAAGGAAATAAAGACTTTAAATGACACACTGGACCAAATGGACTTCACAGACATATTCAGAACATTCCATCCCAAAGCAATGGAATACACATTCTTCTCTAGTGCCCATGGAACATTCTCCAGAATAGATCACATCCTAGGTCATAAATCAGGTCTCAACCGGTACCAGAAGATTGGGATCATCCCCTGCCTATTTTCAGACCACAATGCTTTGAAACTAGAACTCAATCACAAGAGGAAAGTCAGAAAGAACTCAAATACATGGAGGCTAAAGAGCATCCTACTGAAGAATGAATGGGTCAACCAGGAAATTAAAGAAGAATTAAAAAAATTCATGGAAACCAATGAAAATGAAAACACAACTATTCAAAATCTTTGGGATACAGCAAAGGCAGTCCTAAGAGGAAAGTATATAGCAATACAAGCCTTTCTCAAGAAACAAGAAAGGTCTCAAGTACACAACCTAACCCTACACCTAAAGGAGCTGGAGAAAGAACAGCAAATAAAGCCTAAACCCAGCAGGAGAAGAGAAATAATAAAGATCAGAGCAGAAATCAATGAAATAGAAACCAAAAGAACAGTAGAACAGATCAACGAAACTAGGAGCTGGTTCTTTGAAAGAATTAACAAGATTGATAAGCCCCTGGCCAGACTTATCAAAAAGAAAAGAGAAATGACCCAAATCAACAAAATCATGAATGAAAGAGGAGAAATCACAACCAACACCAAGGAAATACAAACAATTATAAGAACATATTATGAGCAACTCTATGCCAACAAATTAGATAACCTGGAAGTAATGGATGCATTCCTAGAGATGTATCAACTACCAAAACTGAACCAGGAAGAAATAGAACACCTGAACAGACCTATAACCACTAAGGAAATAGAAGCAGTCATCAAAAATCTCCCAAAACACAAAAGCCCAGGGCCAGATGGCTTCCCAGGGGAATTCTACCAAACATTTCAAGAAGAATTAATACCTATCCTTCTGAAACTGTTCCAAAAAATAGAAATGGAAGGAAAACTTCCAAACTCATTTTATGAGGCCAGCATTACCTTGATCCCAAAACCAGACAAAGACCCCATCAAAAAGGAGAATTACAGACCAATATCCCTGATGAACATGGATGCAAAAATTCTCACCAAAATACTAGCCAATAGGATCCAACAGTACATTAAAAGGATTATTCACCACGACCAAGT
>NW_022592039.1:0-4430 GCF_004348235.1 Phoca vitulina
AAATGTCTGTTCATGTCTTCTGCCCATTTCTTGATTGGATTCTTTGTTCTTTTGGTGTTGAGTTTGATGAGTTCTTTATAGATTTTGGATACTAGCCCTTTATCTGATATGTCATTTGCAAATATCTTCTCCCATTCTGTCAGTTGTCTTTTGGTTTTGTTGACTGTTTCCTTTGCTTTGCAAAGCTTTTTATCTTGATGAAGTCCCAATAGTTCATTTTTGCCCTTGCTTCCCTTGCCTTTGGCGATGTTTCTAGGAAGAAGTTGCTGCGGCTGAGGTCGAAGAGGTTGCTGCCTGTGTTCTCCTTTAGGATTTTGATGGACTCCTGTCTCACATTGAGGTCTTTCAACCATTTGGAGTCTATTTTTGTGTGTGGTGTAAGGAAATGGTCCAGTTTCATTCTTCTGCATGTGGCTGTCCAATTTTCCCAACACCATTTGTTGAAGAGACTGTCTTTTTTCCATTGGACATTCTTTCCTGCTTTGTCAAAGATTAGTTGACCATAGAGTTGAGGGTCCATTTCTGGGCTCTCTATTCTGTTCCATTGATCTATGTGTCTGTTTTTGTGCCAGTACCATACTGTCTTGATGATGACAGCTTTGTAGTAGAGCTGGAAGTCTGGAATTGTGATGCCGCCAGCTTTGCTTTTCTTTTTCAACATTCCTCTTGCTATGCGGGGTCTTTTCTGGTTCCATACAAATTTTAGGATTATTTGTTCCATTTCTTTGAAGAAAGTGGATGGTATTTTGATGGGGATTGCATTGAATGTGTAGATTGCTCTAGGTAGGATTGACATCTTCACAATATTTGTTCTTCCAATCCATGAGCATGGAACGTTTTTCCATTTCTTTGTGTCTTCCTCAATTTCTTTCATGAGTATTTTATAGTTTTCTGAGTACAGATCCTTTGCCTCTTTGGTTAGATTTATTCCTAGGTATCTTATGGTTTTGGGTGCAATTGTAAATGGGATCGACTCCTTAATTTCTCTTTCTTCTGACTTGTTGTTGGTGTATAGGAATGCCACTGACTTCTGTGCATTGATTTTATATCCTGCCACTTGACTGAATTCCTGTATGAGTTCTAGCAGTTTTGGGGTGGAGTCTTTGGGATTTTCCACATAAAGTATCATATCATCTGCAAAGAGTGAGAGTTTGACTTCTTCTTTGCCAATTTGGATGCCTTTGATTTCTTTTTGTTGTCTGATTGCTGTGGCTAGGACTTCCAATACTATGTTGAATAGCAGTGGTGATAGTGGACATCCCTGCCGCGTTCCTGACCTTAGGGGGAAAGCTCTCAGTTTTTCCCCATTGAGAATGATATTCGCTGTAGGTTTTTCATAGATGGCTTTTATGATATTGAGGTATGTACCCTCTATGCCTATACTCTGAAGAGTTTTGATCAAGAAAGGATGCTGTACTTTGTCAAATGCTTTTTCTGCATCTATTGAGAGGATCATGTGATTCTTGTTTTTTCTTTTGTTAATGTATTGTATCACGTTGATTGATTTGCGGATGTTGAACCAACCTTGCAGCCCAGGGATAAATCCCACTTGGTCGTGGTGAATAATCCTTTTAATGTACTGTTGGATCCTATTGGCTAGTATTTTGGTGAGAATTTTTGCATCCATGTTCATCAGGGATATTGGTCTGTAATTCTCCTTTTTGATGGGGTCTTTGTCTGGTTTTGGGATCAAGGTAATGCTGGCCTCATAAAATGAGTTTGGAAGTTTTCCTTCCATTTCTATTTTTTGGAACAGTTTCAGAAGGATAGGTATTAATTCTTCTTGAAATGTTTGGTAGAATTCCCCTGGGAAGCCATCTGGCCCTGGGCTTTTGTGTTTTGGGAGATTTTTGATGACTGCTTCTATTTCCTTAGTGGTTATAGGTCTGTTCAGGTTTTCTATTTCTTCCTGGTTCAGTTTTGGTAGTTGATACATCTCTAGGAATGCATCCATTTCTTCCAGGTTATCTAATTTGCTGGCATAGAGTTGCTCATAATATGTTCTTATAATTGTTTGTATTTCTTTGGTGTTGGTTGTGATTTCTCCTCTTTCATTCATGATTTTGTTGATTTGGGTCATTTCTCTTTTCTTTTTGATAAGTCTGGCCAGGGGCTTATCAATCTTGTTAATTCTTTCAAAGAACCAGCTCCTAGTTTCGTTGATCTGTTCTACTGTTCTTTTGGTTTCTATTTCATTGATTTCTGCTCTGATCTTTATTATTTCTCTTCTCCTGCTGGGTTTAGGCTTTATTTGCTGTTCTTTCTCCAGCTCCTTTAGGTGTAGGGTTAGGTTGTGTACTTGAGACCTTTCTTGTTTCTTGAGAAAGGCTTGTATTGCTATATACTTTCCTCTTAGGACTGCCTTTGCTGTATCCCAAAGATTTTGAATAGTTGTGTTTTCATTTTCATTGGTTTCCATGAATTTTTTTAGTTCTTCTTTAATTTCCTGGTTGACCCATTCATTCTTCAGTAGGATGCTCTTTAGCCTCCATGTATTTGAGTTCTTTCTGACTTTCCTCTTGTGATTGAGTTCTAGTTTCAAAGCATTGTGGTCTGAAAATAGGCAGGGAATGATCCCAATCTTCTGGTACCGGTTGAGACCTGATTTATGACCTAGGATGTGATCTATTCTGGAGAATGTTCCATGGGCACTAGAGAAGAATGTGTATTCCGTTGCTTTGGGATGGAATGTTCTGAATATGTCTGTGAAGTCCATTTGGTCCAGTGTGTCATTTAAAGTCTTTATTTCCTTGTTGATCTTTTGCTTAGATGATCTGTCCATTTCAGTGAGGGGGGTGTTAAAGTCCCCCACTATTATTGTATTGTTGTCGATGTGTTTCTTTGCTTTTGTTATTAATTGCCTTATATAATTGGCTGCTCCCATGTTAGGGGCATAGATATTTACAATTGTTAGATCTTCTTGTTGGATAGACCCTTTAAGTATGATATAGTGTCCTTCCTCATCTCTTATTACAGTCTTTGGTTTAAAATCTAATTTGTCTGATATAAGGATTGCCACCCCAGCTTTCTTTTGGTGTCCATTAGCATGGTAAATGGTTTTCCACCCCCTCACTTTCAATCTGGGGGTGTCTTTGGGTCTAAAATGAGTCTCTTGCAGACAGCATATCGATGGGTCTTGTTTTTTAATCCAATCTGATAGCCTGTGTCTTTTGATTGGGGCATTTAGCCCATTTACATTCAGGGTAACTATTGAAAGATAGGAATTCAGTGCCATTGTATTGCCTGTAAAGTGACTGTTACTGTATATTGTTTGTGTTCCTTTCTGGTCTATGTTGCTTTTAGGCTCTCTCTTTGCTTAGAGGACCCCTTTCAATATTTGTTGTAGGGCTGGTTTCGTGTTTGCAAATTCCTTTAGTTTTTGTTTGTCCTGGAAGCTTTTTATCTCTCCTTCAATTTTCAATGACAGCCTAGCTGGATATAGTATTCTTGGCTGCATATTTTTCTCATTTAGTGCTCTGAATATGTCCTGCCAGTCCTTTCTGGCCTGCCAGGTCTCTGTGGATAAGTCTGTTGCCAATCTAATGTTTCTACCATTGTAGGTTACAGATCTCTTCTCCCGAGCTGCTTTCAGGATTTTCTCTTTGTCTCTGAGACTCGTAAGTTTTACTATTAGATGTCGGGGTGTTGACCTATTTTTATTGATTTTGAGAGGGGTTCTCTGTGCTTCCTGGATTTTGATGCCTGTTTCCTTCCCCAAATTAGGGAAGTTCTCTGCTATAATTTGCTCCATTATACCTTCTGCCCCTCTCTCTCTTTCTTCTTCTTCTGGGATCCCAATTATTCTAATGTTGTTTCGTCTTATGGTATCGTTTATTTCTCGAATTCTGCCCTCGTGATCCAGTAGTTGTTTATCTCTCTTTTTCTCAGCTTCTTTATTTTCCATCATTTGGTCTTCTATCTCACTGATTATTTCTTCTGCCTCATTTATCCTAGCAGTTAGCGCCCCCATATTTGATTGCACCTCATTGATAGCCTTTTTGATTTCTACTTGGTTCGATTTTAGTTCTTTTACTTCTCCAGAAAGGGTTTCTCTAATAACTTCCATGTTTTTTTCAAGCCCAGCTAGTATCTTTAAAGTGATGATTCTGAACTCTAGATCTGACATCGTACTAATGTCCGTATTGAGTAGGTCCCTGGCAGTCGGTACTACCTCTTGTTCTTTTTGTTGAGGTGATTTTTTCCGTCTTGTCATTTTGTGCAGAGGAGAATAGATTAATGAGAGAACAAAATGCTAGCAGGGTAACAACGTCCCCAGAAAATATACTCTAAACAAATCAGAAAAGACCTGAAGCAGTGGGAAAAGAAAGGGAAAGAGAGAAAAAAGAAAAGGAAAGAAAAAAAGAAAAAAGAAAAAGATAAAGATAAAAACAAACAAAAGCAGAACAAAACAAAACAAAACAAAAACAGAA
>NW_022592040.1:0-4427 GCF_004348235.1 Phoca vitulina
TCTTTTTCCCTTTTTCAACCAACATCTTATCAATCCCTTTTTAAAAAAAAAACATTTTTATTTTTCATTTTTAAAGTCATATTCTATCCCTTCATAGTAGTTACCCGTATTTTTGGCATATATATATATAAGTTGTTCTCTCTTTAAAATCTTGAGATAGTTTCTTCTAACAGATCAAAATATACTCTAAATCTCTAGTGTATGGTTTTTTTCTACTCCCCTGCCTGATCACATTCTCTCCCTTTTTTCTTTCTTTTTTTTTAATCCTCTTCTTTCTTTTTTCAAACAACTTATCAAATCCTTTTATAAAATTTTTTATAATTTCCATCTTTACAGTCATATTCCATCCCTTCATCATATCAACCCTTATTTTTGTACATATATAAGTTTTTCTTTCTTTAAAATTTTGGGAGGCACTTTCTTTTAACAGACCAAAATACACCCAAAATCTAGTGTGTGGCACTGATCTATAAACCAGCCTGATCATATTTGATCACATTCTGTTTTTGTTTTGTTTTGTTTTGTTCTGCTTTTGTTTGTTTTTATCTTTATCTTTTTCTTTTTTTCTTTCTTTTTCTTTTTTCTCTCTTTCCCTTTCTTTTCCCACTGCTTCAGGTCTTTTCTGATTTGTTTAGAGTATATTTTCTGGGGACGTTGTTACCCTGCTAGCATTTTGTTCTGTCATTAATCTATTCTCCTCTGCACAAAATGACAAGACGGAAAAAATCACCTCAACAAAAAGAACAAGAGGTAGTACCGACTGCCAGGGACCTACTCAATACGGACATTACTACGATGTCACATCTAGAGTTCAGAATCATCACTTTAAAGATACTAGCTGGGCTTGAAAAAAGCATGGAAGTTATTAGAGAAACTCTTTCTGGAGAAGTAAAAGAACTAAAATCTAACCAAGTCGAAATCAAAAAGGCTATTAATGAGGTGCAATCAAATATGGGGGCACTAACTGCTAGGATAAATGAGGCAGAAGAAAGAATCAGTGAGATAGAAGACCAAATGATGGAAAATAAAGAAGCTGAGAAAAAGAGAGATAAACAACTACTGGATCACGAGGGCAGAATTCGAGAGATAAACGATACCATAAGACGAAACAACATTAGAATAATTGGGATCCCAGAAGAAGAAGAAAGAGAGAGGGGGGCAGAAGGTATAATGGAGCAAATTATAGCAGAGAACTTCCCTAATTTGGGGAAGGAAACAGGCATCAAAATCCAGGAAGCACAGAGAACCCCTCTCAAAATCAATAAAAATAGGTCAACACCCCGACATCTAATAGTAAAACTTACGAGTCTCAGAGACAAAGAGAAAATCCTGAAAGCAGCTCGGGAGAAGAGATCTGTAACCTACAATGGTAGAAACATTAGATTGGCAACAGACTTATCCACAGAGACCTGGCAGGCCAGAAAGGACTGGCAGGACATATTCAGAGCACTAAATGAGAAAAATATGCAGCCAAGAATACTATATCCAGCTAGGCTGTCATTGAAAATTGAAGGAGAGATAAAAAGCTTCCAGGACAAACCAAAACTAAAGAAATTTGCAAACACGAAACCAGCCCTACAAGAAATATTGAAAGGGGTCCTCTAAGCAAAGAGAGAGCCTAAAAGCAACATAGACCAGAAAGGAACACAAACAATATACAGTAACAGTCACTTTACAGGCAATACAATGGCACTAAATTCCTATCTTTCAATAGTTACCCTGAATGTAAATGGGCTAAATGCCCCAATCAAAAGACACAGGCTATCAGATTGGATTAAAAAACAAGACCCATCGATATGCTGTCTGCAAGACACTCATTTTAGACCCAAAGACACCCCCAGATTGAAAGTGAGGGGGTGGAAAACCATTTACCATGCTAATGGACACCAAAAGAAAGCTGGGGTGGCAATCCTTATATCAGACAAATTAGATTTTAAACCAAAGACTGTAATAAGAGATGAGGAAGGACACTATATCCTACTTAAAGGGTCTATCCAACAAGAAGATCTCACAATTGTAAATATCTATGCCCCTAACATGGGAGCAGCCAATTATATAAGGCATTTAATAACAAAAGCAAAGAAACACATTGACAACAATACAATAATAGTGGGGGACTTTAACACCCCCCTCACTGAAATGGACAGATCGTCTAAGCAAAAGATCAACAAGGAAATAAAGACTTTAAATGACACACTGGACCAAATGGACTTCACAGACATATTCAGAACATTCCATCCAAAAGCAACGGAATACACATTCTTCTCTAGTGCCCATGGAACATTCTCCAGAATCGATCACATCCTAGGTCATAAATCAGGTCTCAACCGGTACCAGAAGATTGGGATCATCCCCTGCATATTTTCAGACCACAATGTTTTGAAACTAGAACTCAATCACAAGAGGAAAGTCGGAAAGAACTCAAATACATGGAGGCTAAAGAGCATCCTACTGAAGAATGAATGGGTCAACCAGGAAATTAAAGAAGAATTAAAAAAATTCATGGAAACCAATGAAAATGAAAACACAACTATTCAAAATCTTTGGGATACAGCAAAGGCAGTCCTAAGAGCAAAGTATATAGCAATACAAGCCTTTCTCAAGAAACAAGAAAGGTCTCAAGTACACAACCTAACCCTACACCTAAAGGAGCTGGAGAAAGAACAGCAAATAAAGCCTAAACCCAGCAGGAGAAGAGAAATAATAAAGATCAGAGCAGAAATCAATGAAATAGAAACCAAAAGAACAGTAGAACAGATCAACGAAACTAGGAGCTGGTTCTTTGAAAGAATTAACAAGATTGATAAGCCCCTGGCCAGACTTATCAAAAAGAAAAGAGAAATGACCCAAATCAACAAAATCATGAATGAAAGAGGAGAAATCACGACCAACACCAAAGAAATACAAACAATTATAAGAACATATTATGAGCAACTCTATGCCAGCAAATTAGATAACCTGGAAGTAATGGATGCATTCCTAGAGATGTATCAACTACCAAAACTGAACCAGGAAGAAATAGAACACCTGAACAGACCTATAACCACTAAGGAAATAGAAGCAGTCATCAAAAATCTCCCAAAACACAAAAGCCCAGGGCCAGATGGCTTCCCAGGGGAATTCTACCAAACATTTCAAGAAGAATTAATACCTATCCTTCTGAAACTGTTCCAAAAAATAGAAATGGAAGGAAAACTTCCAAACTCATTTTATGAGGCCAGCATTACCTTGATCCCAAAACCAGACAAAGACCCCATCCAAAAGGAGACTTACAGACCAATATCCCTGATGAACATGGATGCAAAAATTCTCACCAAAATACTAGCCAATAGGATCCAACAGAATATTAAAAGGATTATTCACCACGACCAAGTGGGATTTATCCCTGGGCTGCAAGGTTGGTTCAACATCCGCAAATCAATCAACGTGATACAATACATTAACAAAAGAAAGAACAAGAATCATATGATCCTCTCAATAGATGCAGAAAAAGCATTTGACAAAGTACAGCATCCTTTCTTGATCAAAACTCTTCAGAGTATAGGGATAGAGGGTACATACCTCAATATCATAAAAGCCATCTATGAAAAACCTACAGCGAATATCATTCTCAATGGGGAAAAACTGAGAGCTTTCCCCCTAAGGTCAGGAATGCGGCAGGGATGTCCACTATCACCACTGCTATTCAACATAGTATTGGAAGTCCTAGCCACAGCAATCAGACAACAAAAAGAAATAAAAGGCATCCAAATTGGCAAAGAAGAAGTCAAACTCTCACTCTTTGCAGATGATATGATGCTTTATGTAGAAAACCCCAAAAACTCCACCCCAAAACTGCTAGAACTCATACAGGAATTCAGTAAAGTGGCAGGATATAAAATCAATGCACAGAAGTCAGTGGCATTCCTATACACCAACAACAAGTCAGAAGAAAGAGAAATTAAGAAGTCGATCCCATTTACAATTGCACCCAAAACCATAAGATCCCTAGGAATAAATCTAACCAAAGAGGCAAAGGATCTGTACTCAGAAAACTATAAAATACTCATGAAAGAAATTGAGGAAGACACAAAGAAATGGAAAAACGTTCCATGCTCATGGATTGGAAGAACAAATATTGTGAAGATGTCAATCCTACCTAGAGCAATCTACACATTCAATGCAATCCCCATCAAAATACCATCCACTTTCTTCAAAGAAATGGAACAAATAATCCTAAAATTTGTATGGAACCAGAAAAGACCCCGCATAGCCAGAGGAATGTTGAAAAAGAAAAGCAAAGCTGGCGGCATCACAATTCCGGACTTCCAGCTCTACTACAAAGCTGTCATCATCAAGACAGTATGGTACTGGCACAAAAACAGACACATAGATCAATGGAACAGAATAGAGAGCCCAGAAATGGACCCTCAACTCTATGGTCAACT
>NW_022592041.1:0-4426 GCF_004348235.1 Phoca vitulina
ATCTCCTCCAGTCCCATCCATGTTGATGTAAAAGTTGGGTATTCATCTTTTCTGATGGCTGAGTAATATTCCATTGTATATACGGACCACATCTTCTTTATCCATTCATCTGTTGAAGGGCATCTCGGCTCTTTCCACAGTTTGGCTATTGCGGACATTGCTGCTATGAACATTCGGGTGCATATGGCCCTTCTTTTCACTATATCTGTGTCTTTGGGGTAAATACCCAGGAGTGCAATTGCTGGGTCATAGGGTAGCTCTATTTTTAAATTTCTGAGGAATCTCCACACTGTTTTCCAAAGTGGCTGTACCAACTTGCATTCCCACCAACAGTGTAAGAGGGCTCCCCTTTCTCCACAACCTCTCCAACATTTGTTGTTTCTTTCCCTGTCCATTTTGGCCATTCTAACTGGTGTCAGGTGGTATCTCAGTGTGGTTTTGTTTTGGATTTCCCTGATGGCTAATGATGATGAACATTTTTTCATGTGTCTGTTAGCCATTTGTATGTCTTCTTCAGAAAAGTGTCTTTTCATGTCTTCTGCCCACTTTTTGACTTGATTATTTGTTTTTTGGGTATTGAGTTTGAGAAGTTGTTTACAGATCTTGGATACCAGCCCTTTATCTGTAGTGTCATTTGCAAATATCTTCTCCCATTCTGTGGGTTGCCTCTCTGATTTGTTGACTGTTTCCTTTGCTGTGCAGAAGCTTTTTATCTTGATGAAGTCCCAAAAGTTCATTTTTGCTTTTGTTTCACTAGCTTTTGGAGATGTATCTTGAAAGAAGTTGCTGTGGCCGATGTCAAAGAGGTTACTGCCTATGTTCTCCTCTAGGATTTGGATGGATTCCTGTCTCACATTGAGGTCTTTCATCCACTTTGAGTTTATCTTTGTGAATGGTGTTAGAGAATGGTCGAGTTTCATTCTTCTGCATGTGGCTGTCCAATTTTCCCAGCACCATTTATTGAAGAGACTGTCTTTTTTCCATTGCATGTTTTTTCCTGCTTTGTCAAAGATTATTTGACCATAGAGTTGAGGGTCCATATCTGGGTTCTCTATTCTGTTCCATTGGTCTATATGTCTGTTTTTGTGCCAGAACCATGCTGTCTTGGTGATCACAGCTTTGTAATATAGCTTGAAATTGGGCAACGTGATGCCCCTAGCTTTGTTTTTCTTTTTCAGCGCTTCCTTGGCGATTCAGGGTCTTTTCTGATTCCATACAAATTTTAGGATTGTTTGTTCCAGCACTTTGAAAAATGTCATTGGAATTCTGATCGGGATGGCATTGAAGGTATAGATTACTCTGGGTAGCATAGACATTTTAACAATGTTTATTCTTCTGATCCATGAGGTTGGAATATTTTTCCATCTTTTTGTGTCTTCTTCAATTTCTTTCATGAGTGTTCTGTAGTTCCTAGAGTATAGATCCTTTGCCTCTTTGGTTAGGTTTATTCCGAGGTATCTTATGGTTTTTGGTGCTATTGTAAATGGAATCATTTCTCTAATTTCTCTTTCTACAGTTGCGTTGTAGTGTATAAGAAAGCAACTGATTTCTGTGCATTGATTTTGTATCCTGCCACATTACTGAATTGCTGGATGAGTTCTAGTAATTTGGGGGTGGAGTCTTTTGGGTTTTCCCCTAAAGTATCATGTCGCCTGCAAAAAGAGAGAGTTTGACTTCTTCTTTGCCAATTCGAATACCTTTTATTTCTTTTTGTTGTCTGATTGCTGTTGCTAGGACTTCTAGTACTATGTTGAACAATAGTGGCGAGAGTGGGCATCCTTGACGTGTTCCTGATCTTAAGGGAAAGGCTCTCAGCTTTTCCCCATTGAGGATGATATTCACTGTGGGTTTTTCCTAGATGGATTTTATGAACTTGAGGAATGTTCCCTCTTATCCCTATACTCTGGAGAGTTTTAATCAGGAAAGGATGTTGTATTTTGTAAAATGCTTTTTCTGCATCAATTGAGACGACCATATGGTTCTTCTCCCTCCTCTTATTAATGTGTTCTATCACATTGATTGATTTGCAAATTTTGAAGCACCCTTGCATCCCAGGGATAAATCCCACTTGGTCGTGGTGGATGATCCTTTTAATGTATTGTTGGATCCTATTAGCTAGAATTTTGTTGAGGATTTTGGAATCCATATTCATCAGGGATATCAGTCTGAAATTCTCCTTTTTGATGGGGTCTTTGCCTGGTTTGGGGATTAAGGTAATGCTGGCCTCATAGAATGAGTTTGGAAGTTTTCCTTCTGTTTCTATTTTTTGAAACAGCTTCAGGAGAATAGGTATTATTTCTTCTTTGAATGTTTGGTAGAATTCCCCAGGGAATCCATCAGGCCCTGGACTCTTGTTTTTTGGGAGGTTTTGGATCACTGCTTCAATCTCCTTACTGGTTATTGGCCTATTCAGGTTGTCAATTTCTTCCTGTTGCAGTCTTGGCAGCTTATAGGTTTCCAGGAAGGCCTCCATTTCATCCAGATGGCTCAGTTTATTGGCATATAGTTGTTGATAATAATTTCTAATAATTGTTTCTATTTCCTTGGTGTTAGTCGTGATCTCTCCCCTTTCATTCATAATTTTATTAATTTGGGTCCTTTCTCTTTTCTTTTGGATAAGTCTGGCCAGTGGTTTATCAATCTTATTAATTCTTTCAAAGAACCAACTTCTTGTTTCGTTGATCTGATCTACTGTGTTTCTGATTTCTAATTCATTGATTTCTGCTCTAATTTTAATTATTTCTCTTCTAATGCGTGGCTTAGGCGTCGTTTGTTGCTTTTTCTCTAGTTCTTTAAGGTGTAGAGTTAGTTGGTGAATTCGGGATTTTTCTATTTTTTTGAGTGAGGCTTGGATGGCTATGTATTTCCCCCTTAGGACCACCTTTGCAGTATCCCATAGGTTTTGGACCGATGTGTTTTCGTTCTCATTGATGTCCATGAATTGTTTAAGTTCTTCTTTGATTTCTTGGTTGACCCAAACATTCTTGAGCAGAGTGGTCTTTAGCTTCCAAGTGTTTGAATTTCTGCCAAATTTTTTCTTGTGATTGAGTTCCAGTTTTAGAGCATTGTGGTCTGAGAATATGCAGGAAATAATCTCCGTCTTTTGGTATCAGTTGAGACCTGATTTGTGATCCAGTATATGGTCTATTCTGGAGAAAGTTCCATGTGCGCTCAAGAAGAATGAGTGTTCTGTTGTTTTAGGGTGGAATGTTCTGTATGTATCTATGATGTGCATCTGGTCCAATGTATCATTCAAAGCTCTTGTTTCCTTGTTGATTTTCTGCTTAGATGATCTGTCCATTGCTGAGAGTGGAGTATTGAGGTCTCCTACAATTAACGTATCGTTATCAGTAGGACTCTTTATTTTGGTTAACATTTGGCTTATGTAGATGGCTGCTCCCATGTTGGGGGCATAGATATTTACAATTGTTAGATCTTCTTGTTGGATAGACCCTTTAAGAATGATATAGTGTAAAAAGTTGAAAATAGAGCTACCATATGATCCAGCAATTGCACTACTGGGTATTTACCCCAAAGATACAAAAGTAGGGACCCGAAAGGCTACGTGCACCCCGATGTTTATAGCAGCAATGTCCACAATAGCCAAACTGTGGAAAGAGCCAAGATGTCCATCAACAGATGAATGGATAAAGAAGATGTGGTATATATATACAATGGAATATTATGCAGCCATCAAAAGGAATAAGATCTTGCCATTTGCAACGACGTAGATGGAACTGGAGGGTATTATGCTGAGCGAAATAAGTCAAACTGAGAAAGACATGTATCATATGACCTCACTGATATGAGGAATTCTTAATCTCAGGAAACAAACTGAGGGTTGCTGGAATGGGGGGTGGGGTGGGAGGGATGGGGTGACTGGGTGATGGACACTGGGGAGGGTATGTGTTCTGGTAAGAGCTGTGAATTGTGCAAGACTGTTGAATCTCAGATCTGTACCTCTGAAACAAATAATGCAATATATGTTAAGAAAGAAAAAAAGAAGAAGAAGAATGTAGCAGGAGGGGAAGAATGAAGGGGGGGAAATCGGAGGGGGAGAAGAACTATGAGAGACAATGGACTCTGAAAAACAAACTGAGGGTTCTAGAGGGGAGGGGGTTGGGAGGATGGGTTAGCCTGGTGATGGGTATTGAGGAGGGCACATTCTGCATGGAGCACTGGGTGTTATGCACAATCAATGAATCATGGAACAGTATATCTAAAACTAATGATGTAATGTATGGGGATTAACATAACAATAAAAAAATAAAAAAAAAAAGAATGATATAGTGTCCTTCCGTGTCTCTTATTACAGACTTTAGTTTAAAGTCTAATTAGTCTGATACAAGAATTGCTACCACAGCTTTCTTTTGAGGTCTGCTGGCATGGAAGATGGATCTCCATCCCTTCACTTTCAGTCTGGATG
>NW_022592042.1:0-4426 GCF_004348235.1 Phoca vitulina
CATCCAGACTGAAAGTGAAGGGATGGAGATCCATCTTCCATGCCAGCAGACCTCAAAAGAAAGCTGTGGTAGCAATTCTTGTATCAGACTAATTAGACTTTAAACTAAAGTCTGTAATAAGAGACACGGAAGGACACTATATCATTCTTTTTTTTTTTATTTTTTTATTGTTATGTTAATCCCCATACATTACATCATTAGTTTTAGATATACTGTTCCATGATTCATTGATTGTGCATAACACCCAGTGCTCCATGCAGAATGTGCCCTCCTCAATACCCATCACCAGGCTAACCCATCCTCCCAACCCCCTCCCCTCTAGAACCCTCAGTTTGTTTTTCAGAGTCCATTGTCTCTCATAGTTCTTCTCCCCCTCCGATTTCCCCCCCTTCATTCTTCCCCTCCTGCTACATTCTTCTTCTTCTTTTTTTCTTTCTTAACATATATTGCATTATTTGTTTCAGAGGTACAGATCTGAGATTCAACAGTCTTGCACAATTCACAGCTCTTACCAGAACACATACCCTCCCCAGTGTCCATCACCCAGTCACCCCATCCCTCCCACCCCACCCCCCATTCCAGCAACCCTCAGTTTGTTTCCTGAGATTAAGAATTCCTCATATCAGTGAGGTCATATGATACATGTCTTTCTCAGTTTGACTTATTTCGCTCAGCATAATACCCTCCAGTTCCATCTACGTCGTTGCAAATGGCAAGATCTTATTCCTTTTGATGGCTGCATAATATTCCATTGTATATATATACCACATCTTCTTTATCCATTCATCTGTTGATGGACATCTTGGCTCTTTCCACAGTTTGGCTATTGTGGACATTGCTGCTATAAACATCGGGGTGCACGTAGCCTTTCGGGTCCCTACTTTTGTATCTTTGGGGTAAATACCCAGTAGTGCAATTGCTGGATCATATGGTAGCTCTATTTTCAACTTTTTACACTATATCATTCTTAAAGGGTCTATCCAACAAGAAGATCTAACAATTGTAAATATCTATGCCCCCAACATGGGAGCAGCCATCTACATAAGCCAAATGTTAACCAAAATAAAGAGTCCTACTGATAACGATACGTTAATTGTAGGAGACCTCAATACTCCACTCTCAGCAATGGACAGATCATCTAAGCAGAAAATCAACAAGGAAACAAGAGCTTTGAATGATACATTGGACCAGATGCACATCATAGATACATACAGAACATTCCACCCTAAAACAACAGAACACTCATTCTTCTTGAGCGCACATGGAACTTTCTCCAGAATAGACCATATACTGGATCACAAATCAGGTCTCAACTGATACCAAAAGACGGAGATTATTTCCTGCATATTCTCAGACCACAATGCTCTAAAACTGGAACTCAATCACAAGAAAAAATTTGGCAGAAATTCAAACACTTGGAAGCTAAAGACCACTCTGCTCAAGAATGTTTGGGTCAACCAAGAAATCAAAGAAGAACTTAAACAATTCATGGACATCAATGAGAACGAAAACACATCGGTCCAAAACCTATGGGATACTGCAAAGGTGGTCCTAAGGGGGAAATACATAGCCATCCAAGCCTCACTCAAAAAAATAGAAAAATCCCGAATTCACCAACTAACTCTACACCTTAAAGAACTAGAGAAAAAGCAACAAACGACGCCTAAGCCACGCATTAGAAGAGAAATAATTAAAATTAGAGCAGAAATCAATGAATTAGAAATCAGAAACACAGTAGATCAGATCAACGAAACAAGAAGTTGGTTCTTTGAAAGAATTAATAAGATTGATAAACCACTGGCCAGACTTATCCAAAAGAAAAGAGAAAGGACCCAAATTAATAAAATTATGAATGAAAGGGGAGAGATCACGACTAACACCAAGGAAATAGAAACAATTATTAGAAATTATTATCAACAACTATATGCCAATAAACTGAGCCATCTGGATGAAATGGAGGCCTTCCTGGAAACCTATAAGCTGCCAAGACTGCAACAGGAAGAAATTGACAACCTGAATAGGCCAATAACCAGTAAGGAGATTGAAGCAGTGATCCAAAACCTCCCAAAAAACAAGAGTCCAGGGCCTGATGGATTCCCTGGGGAATTCTACCAAACATTCAAAGAAGAAATAATACCTATTCTCCTGAAGCTGTTTCAAAAAATAGAAACAGAAGGAAAACTTCCAAACTCATTCTATGAGGCCAGCATTACCTTAATCCCCAAACCAGGCAAAGACCCCATCAAAAAGGAGAATTTCAGACTGATATCCCTGATGAATATGGATTCCAAAATCCTCAACAAAATTCTAGCTAATAGGATCCAACAATACATTAAAAGGATCATCCACCACGACCAAGTGGGATTTATCCCTGGGATGCAAGGGTGCTTCAAAATTTGCAAATCAATCAATGTGATAGAACACATTAATAAGAGGAGGGAGAAGAACCATATGGTCGTCTCAATTGATGCAGAAAAAGCATTTTACAAAATACAACATCCTTTCCTGATTAAAACTCTCCAGAGTATAGGGATAAGAGGGAACATTCCTCAAGTTCATAAAATCCATCTAGGAAAAACCCACAGTGAATATCATCCTCAATGGGGAAAAGCTGAGAGCCTTTCCCTTAAGATCAGGAACACGTCAAGGATGCCCACTCTCGCCACTATTGTTCAACATAGTACTAGAAGTCCTAGCAACAGCAATCAGACAACAAAAAGAAATAAAAGGTATTCGAATTGGCAAAGAAGAAGTCAAACTCTCTCTTTTTGCAGGCGACATGATACTTTAGGGGAAAACCCAAAAGACTCCACCCCCAAATTACTAGAACTCATCCAGCAATTCAGTAATGTGGCAGGATACAAAATCAATGCACAGAAATCAGTTGCTTTCTTATACACTACAACGCAACTGTAGAAAGAGAAATTAGAGAAATGATTCCATTTACAATAGCACCAAAAACCATAAGATACCTCGGAATAAACCTAACCAAAGAGGCAAAGGATCTATACTCTAGGAACTACAGAACACTCATGAAAGAAATTGAAGAAGACACAAAAAGATGGAAAAATATTCCAACCTCATGGATCAGAAGAATAAACATTGTTAAAATGTCTATGCTACCCAGAGTAATCTATACCTTCAATGCCATCCCGATCAGAATTCCAATGACATTTTTCAAAGTGCTGGAACAAACAATCCTAAAATTTGTATGGAATCAGAAAAGACCCTGAATCGCCAAGGAAGCGCTGAAAAAGAAAAACAAAGCTAGGGGCATCACGTTGCCCAATTTCAAGCTATATTACAAAGCTGTGATCACCAAGACAGCATGGTTCTGGCACAAAAACAGACATATAGACCAATGGAACAGAATAGAGAACCCAGATATGGACCCTCAACTCTATGGTCAAATAATCTTTGACAAAGCAGGAAAAAACATGCAATGGAAAAAAGACAGTCTCTTCAATAAATGGTGCTGGGAAAATTGGACAGCCACATGCAGAAGAATGAAACTCGACCATTCTCTAACACCATTCACAAAGATAAACTCAAAGTGGATGAAAGACCTCAATGTGAGACAGGAATCCATCCAAATCCTAGAGGAGAACATAGGCAGTAACCTCTTTGACATCGGCCACAGCAACTTCTTTCAAGATACATCTCCAAAAGCTAGTGAAACAAAAGCAAAAATGAACTTTTGGGACTTCATCAAGATAAAAAGCTTCTGCACAGCAAAGGAAACAGTCAACAAATCAGAGAGGCAACCCACAGAATGGGAGAAGATATTTGCAAATGACACTACAGATAAAGGGCTGGTATCCAAGATCTGTAAACAACTTCTCAAACTCAATACCCAAAAAACAAATAATCAAGTCAAAAAGTGGGCAGAAGACATGAAAAGACACTTTTCTGAAGAAGACATACAAATGGCTAACAGACACATGAAAAAATGTTCATCATCATTAGCCATCAGGGAAATCCAAAACAAAACCACACTGAGATACCACCTGACACCAGTTAGAATGGCCAAAATGGACAGGGAAAGAAACAACAAATGTTGGAGAGGTTGTGGAGAAAGGGGAGCCCTCTTACACTGTTGGTGGGAATGCAAGTTGGTACAGCCACTTTGGAAAACAGTGTGGAGATTCCTCAGAAATTTAAAAATAGAGCTACCCTATGACCCAGCAATTGCACTCCTGGGTATTTACCCCAAAGACACAGATATAGTGAAAAGAAGGGCCATATGCACCCGAATGTTCATAGCAGCAATGTCCGCAATAGCCAAACTGTGGAAAGAGCCGAGATGCCCTTCAACAGATGAATGGATAAAGAAGATGTGGTCCGTATATACAATGGAATATTACTCAGCCATCAGAAAAGATGAATACCCAACTTTTACATCAACATGGATGGGACTGGAGGAGAT
>NW_022592043.1:0-4426 GCF_004348235.1 Phoca vitulina
CATCCAGACTGAAAGTGAAGGGATGGAGATCCATCTTCCATGCCAGCAGACCTCAAAAGAAAGCTGTGGTAGCAATTCTTGTATCAGACTAATTAGACTTTAAACTAAAGTCTGTAATAAGAGACACGGAAGGACACTATATCATTCTTTTTTTTTTTATTTTTTTATTGTTATGTTAATCCCCATACATTACATCATTAGTTTTAGATATACTGTTCCATGATTCATTGATTGTGCATAACACCCAGTGCTCCATGCAGAATGTGCCCTCCTCAATACCCATCACCAGGCTAACCCATCCTCCCAACCCCCTCCCCTCTAGAACCCTCAGTTTGTTTTTCAGAGTCCATTGTCTCTCATAGTTCTTCTCCCCCTCCGATTTCCCCCCCTTCATTCTTCCCCTCCTGCTACATTCTTCTTCTTCTTTTTTTCTTTCTTAACATATATTGCATTATTTGTTTCAGAGGTACAGATCTGAGATTCAACAGTCTTGCACAATTCACAGCTCTTACCAGAACACATACCCTCCCCAGTGTCCATCACCCAGTCACCCCATCCCTCCCACCCCACCCCCCATTCCAGCAACCCTCAGTTTGTTTCCTGAGATTAAGAATTCCTCATATCAGTGAGGTCATATGATACATGTCTTTCTCAGTTTGACTTATTTCGCTCAGCATAATACCCTCCAGTTCCATCTACGTCGTTGCAAATGGCAAGATCTTATTCCTTTTGATGGCTGCATAATATTCCATTGTATATATATACCACATCTTCTTTATCCATTCATCTGTTGATGGACATCTTGGCTCTTTCCACAGTTTGGCTATTGTGGACATTGCTGCTATAAACATCGGGGTGCACGTAGCCTTTCGGGTCCCTACTTTTGTATCTTTGGGGTAAATACCCAGTAGTGCAATTGCTGGATCATATGGTAGCTCTATTTTCAACTTTTTACACTATATCATTCTTAAAGGGTCTATCCAACAAGAAGATCTAACAATTGTAAATATCTATGCCCCCAACATGGGAGCAGCCATCTACATAAGCCAAATGTTAACCAAAATAAAGAGTCCTATTGATAACAATACGTTAATTGTAGGAGAGCTCAATACTCCACTCTCAGCAATGGACAGATCATCTAAGCAGAAAATCAACAAGGAAACAAGAGCTTTGAATGATACATTGGACCAGATGCACATCATAGATACATACAGAACATTCCACCCTAAAACAACAGAACACTCATTCTTCTTGAGCGCACATGGAACTTTCTCCAGAATAGACCATATACTGGATCACAAATCAGGTCTCAACTGATACCAAAAGACGGAGATTATTTCCTGCATATTCTCAGACCACAATGCTCTAAAACTGGAACTCAATCACAAGAAAAAATTTGGCAGAAATTCAAACACTTGGAAGCTAAAGACCACTCTGCTCAAGAATGTTTGGGTCAACCAAGAAATCAAAGAAGAACTTAAACAATTCATGGACATCAATGAGAACGAAAACACATCGGTCCAAAACCTATGGGATACTGCAAAGGTGGTCCTAAGGGGGAAATACATAGCCATCCAAGCCTCACTCAAAAAAATAGAAAAATCCCGAATTCACCAACTAACTCTACACCTTAAAGAACTAGAGAAAAAGCAACAAACGACGCCTAAGCCACGCATTAGAAGAGAAATAATTAAAATTAGAGCAGAAATCAATGAATTAGAAATCAGAAACACAGTAGATCAGATCAACGAAACAAGAAGTTGGTTCTTTGAAAGAATTAATAAGATTGATAAACCACTGGCCAGACTTATCCAAAAGAAAAGAGAAAGGACCCAAATTAATAAAATTATGAATGAAAGGGGAGAGATCACGACTAACACCAAGGAAATAGAAACAATTATTAGAAATTATTATCAACAACTATATGCCAATAAACTGAGCCATCTGGATGAAATGGAGGCCTTCCTGGAAACCTATAAGCTGCCAAGACTGCAACAGGAAGAAATTGACAACCTGAATAGGCCAATAACCAGTAAGGAGATTGAAGCAGTGATCCAAAACCTCCCAAAAAACAAGAGTCCAGGGCCTGATGGATTCCCTGGGGAATTCTACCAAACATTCAAAGAAGAAATAATACCTATTCTACTGAAGCTGTTTCAAAAAATAGAAACAGAAGGAAAACTTCCAAACTCATTCTATGAGGCCAGCATTACCTTAATCCCCAAACCAGGCAAAGACCCCATCAAAAAGGAGAATTTCAGACTGATATCCCTGATGAATATGGATTCCAAAATCCTCAACAAAATTCTAGCTAATAGGATCCAACAATACATTAAAAGGATCATCCACCACGACCAAGTGGGATTTATCCCTGGGATGCAAGGGTGCTTCAAAATTTGCAAATCAATCAATGTGATAGAACACATTAATAAGAGGAGGGAGAAGAACCATATGGTCCTCTCAATTGATGCAGAAAAAGCATTTGACAAAATACAACATCCTTTCCTGATTAAAACTCTCCAGAGTATAGGGATAAGAGGGAACATTCCTCAAGTTCATAAAATCCATCTAGGAAAAACCCACAGTGAATATCATCCTCAATGGGGAAAAGCTGAGAGCCTTTCCCTTAAGATCAGGAACACGTCAAGGATGCCCACTCTCGCCACTATTGTTCAACATAGTACTAGAAGTCCTAGCAACAGCAATCAGACAACAAAAAGAAATAAAAGGTATTCGAATTGGCAAAGAAGAAGTCAAACTCTCTCTTTTTGCAGGCGACATGATACTTTAGGGGAAAACCCAAAAGACTCCACCCCCAAATTACTAGAACTCATCCAGCAATTCAGTAATGTGGCAGGATACAAAATCAATGCACAGAAATCAGTTGCTTTCTTATACACTACAACGCAACTGTAGAAAGAGAAATTAGAGAAATGATTCCATTTACAATAGCACCAAAAACCATAAGATACCTCGGAATAAACCTAACCAAAGAGGCAAAGGATCTATACTCTAGGAACTACAGAACACTCATGAAAGAAATTGAAGAAGACACAAAAAGATGGAAAAATATTCCAACCTCATGGATCAGAAGAATAAACATTGTTAAAATGTCTATGCTACCCAGAGTAATCTATACCTTCAATGCCATCCCGATCAGAATTCCAATGACATTTTTCAAAGTGCTGGAACAAACAATCCTAAAATTTGTATGGAATCAGAAAAGACCCTGAATCGCCAAGGAAGCGCTGAAAAAGAAAAACAAAGCTAGGGGCATCACGTTGCCCAATTTCAAGCTATATTACAAAGCTGTGATCACCAAGACAGCATGGTTCTGGCACAAAAACAGACATATAGACCAATGGAACAGAATAGAGAACCCAGATATGGACCCTCAACTCTATGGTCAAATAATCTTTGACAAAGCAGGAAAAAACATGCAATGGAAAAAAGACAGTCTCTTCAATAAATGGTGCTGGGAAAATTGGACAGCCACATGCAGAAGAATGAAACTCGACCATTCTCTAACACCATTCACAAAGATAAACTCAAAGTGGATGAAAGACCTCAATGTGAGACAGGAATCCATCCAAATCCTAGAGGAGAACATAGGCAGTAACCTCTTTGACATCGGCCACAGCAACTTCTTTCAAGATACATCTCCAAAAGCTAGTGAAACAAAAGCAAAAATGAACTTTTGGGACTTCATCAAGATAAAAAGCTTCTGCACAGCAAAGGAAACAGTCAACAAATCAGAGAGGCAACCCACAGAATGGGAGAAGATATTTGCAAATGACACTACAGATAAAGGGCTGGTATCCAAGATCTGTAAACAACTTCTCAAACTCAATACCCAAAAAACAAATAATCAAGTCAAAAAGTGGGCAGAAGACATGAAAAGACACTTTTCTGAAGAAGACATACAAATGGCTAACAGACACATGAAAAAATGTTCATCATCATTAGCCATCAGGGAAATCCAAAACAAAACCACACTGAGATACCACCTGACACCAGTTAGAATGGCCAAAATGGACAGGGAAAGAAACAACAAATGTTGGAGAGGTTGTGGAGAAAGGGGAGCCCTCTTACACTGTTGGTGGGAATGCAAGTTGGTACAGCCACTTTGGAAAACAGTGTGGAGATTCCTCAGAAATTTAAAAATAGAGCTACCCTATGACCCAGCAATTGCACTCCTGGGTATTTACCCCAAAGACACAGATATAGTGAAAAGAAGGGCCATATGCACCCGAATGTTCATAGCAGCAATGTCCGCAATAGCCAAACTGTGGAAAGAGCCGAGATGCCCTTCAACAGATGAATGGATAAAGAAGATGTGGTCCGTATATACAATGGAATATTACTCAGCCATCAGAAAAGATGAATACCCAACTTTTACATCAACATGGATGGGACTGGAGGAGAT
>NW_022592044.1:0-4426 GCF_004348235.1 Phoca vitulina
ATCTCCTCCAGTCCCATCCATGTTGATGTAAAAGTTGGGTATTCATCTTTTCTGATGGCTGAGTAATATTCCATTGTATATACGGACCACATCTTCTTTATCCATTCATCTGTTGAAGGGCATCTCGGCTCTTTCCACAGTTTGGCTATTGCGGACATTGCTGCTATGAACATTCGGGTGCATATGGCCCTTCTTTTCACTATATCTGTGTCTTTGGGGTAAATACCCAGGAGTGCAATTGCTGGGTCATAGGGTAGCTCTATTTTTAAATTTCTGAGGAATCTCCACACTGTTTTCCAAAGTGGCTGTACCAACTTGCATTCCCACCAACAGTGTAAGAGGGCTCCCCTTTCTCCACAACCTCTCCAACATTTGTTGTTTCTTTCCCTGTCCATTTTGGCCATTCTAACTGGTGTCAGGTGGTATCTCAGTGTGGTTTTGTTTTGGATTTCCCTGATGGCTAATGATGATGAACATTTTTTCATGTGTCTGTTAGCCATTTGTATGTCTTCTTCAGAAAAGTGTCTTTTCATGTCTTCTGCCCACTTTTTGACTTGATTATTTGTTTTTTGGGTATTGAGTTTGAGAAGTTGTTTACAGATCTTGGATACCAGCCCTTTATCTGTAGTGTCATTTGCAAATATCTTCTCCCATTCTGTGGGTTGCCTCTCTGATTTGTTGACTGTTTCCTTTGCTGTGCAGAAGCTTTTTATCTTGATGAAGTCCCAAAAGTTCATTTTTGCTTTTGTTTCACTAGCTTTTGGAGATGTATCTTGAAAGAAGTTGCTGTGGCCGATGTCAAAGAGGTTACTGCCTATGTTCTCCTCTAGGATTTGGATGGATTCCTGTCTCACATTGAGGTCTTTCATCCACTTTGAGTTTATCTTTGTGAATGGTGTTAGAGAATGGTCGAGTTTCATTCTTCTGCATGTGGCTGTCCAATTTTCCCAGCACCATTTATTGAAGAGACTGTCTTTTTTCCATTGCATGTTTTTTCCTGCTTTGTCAAAGATTATTTGACCATAGAGTTGAGGGTCCATATCTGGGTTCTCTATTCTGTTCCATTGGTCTATATGTCTGTTTTTGTGCCAGAACCATGCTGTCTTGGTGATCACAGCTTTGTAATATAGCTTGAAATTGGGCAACGTGATGCCCCTAGCTTTGTTTTTCTTTTTCAGCGCTTCCTTGGCGATTCAGGGTCTTTTCTGATTCCATACAAATTTTAGGATTGTTTGTTCCAGCACTTTGAAAAATGTCATTGGAATTCTGATCGGGATGGCATTGAAGGTATAGATTACTCTGGGTAGCATAGACATTTTAACAATGTTTATTCTTCTGATCCATGAGGTTGGAATATTTTTCCATCTTTTTGTGTCTTCTTCAATTTCTTTCATGAGTGTTCTGTAGTTCCTAGAGTATAGATCCTTTGCCTCTTTGGTTAGGTTTATTCCGAGGTATCTTATGGTTTTTGGTGCTATTGTAAATGGAATCATTTCTCTAATTTCTCTTTCTACAGTTGCGTTGTAGTGTATAAGAAAGCAACTGATTTCTGTGCATTGATTTTGTATCCTGCCACATTACTGAATTGCTGGATGAGTTCTAGTAATTTGGGGGTGGAGTCTTTTGGGTTTTCCCCTAAAGTATCATGTCGCCTGCAAAAAGAGAGAGTTTGACTTCTTCTTTGCCAATTCGAATACCTTTTATTTCTTTTTGTTGTCTGATTGCTGTTGCTAGGACTTCTAGTACTATGTTGAACAATAGTGGCGAGAGTGGGCATCCTTGACGTGTTCCTGATCTTAAGGGAAAGGCTCTCAGCTTTTCCCCATTGAGGATGATATTCACTGTGGGTTTTTCCTAGATGGATTTTATGAACTTGAGGAATGTTCCCTCTTATCCCTATACTCTGGAGAGTTTTAATCAGGAAAGGATGTTGTATTTTGTCAAATGCTTTTTCTGCATCAATTGAGAGGACCATATGGTTCTTCTCCCTCCTCTTATTAATGTGTTCTATCACATTGATTGATTTGCAAATTTTGAAGCACCCTTGCATCCCAGGGATAAATCCCACTTGGTCGTGGTGGATGATCCTTTTAATGTATTGTTGGATCCTATTAGCTAGAATTTTGTTGAGGATTTTGGAATCCATATTCATCAGGGATATCAGTCTGAAATTCTCCTTTTTGATGGGGTCTTTGCCTGGTTTGGGGATTAAGGTAATGCTGGCCTCATAGAATGAGTTTGGAAGTTTTCCTTCTGTTTCTATTTTTTGAAACAGCTTCAGTAGAATAGGTATTATTTCTTCTTTGAATGTTTGGTAGAATTCCCCAGGGAATCCATCAGGCCCTGGACTCTTGTTTTTTGGGAGGTTTTGGATCACTGCTTCAATCTCCTTACTGGTTATTGGCCTATTCAGGTTGTCAATTTCTTCCTGTTGCAGTCTTGGCAGCTTATAGGTTTCCAGGAAGGCCTCCATTTCATCCAGATGGCTCAGTTTATTGGCATATAGTTGTTGATAATAATTTCTAATAATTGTTTCTATTTCCTTGGTGTTAGTCGTGATCTCTCCCCTTTCATTCATAATTTTATTAATTTGGGTCCTTTCTCTTTTCTTTTGGATAAGTCTGGCCAGTGGTTTATCAATCTTATTAATTCTTTCAAAGAACCAACTTCTTGTTTCGTTGATCTGATCTACTGTGTTTCTGATTTCTAATTCATTGATTTCTGCTCTAATTTTAATTATTTCTCTTCTAATGCGTGGCTTAGGCGTCGTTTGTTGCTTTTTCTCTAGTTCTTTAAGGTGTAGAGTTAGTTGGTGAATTCGGGATTTTTCTATTTTTTTGAGTGAGGCTTGGATGGCTATGTATTTCCCCCTTAGGACCACCTTTGCAGTATCCCATAGGTTTTGGACCGATGTGTTTTCGTTCTCATTGATGTCCATGAATTGTTTAAGTTCTTCTTTGATTTCTTGGTTGACCCAAACATTCTTGAGCAGAGTGGTCTTTAGCTTCCAAGTGTTTGAATTTCTGCCAAATTTTTTCTTGTGATTGAGTTCCAGTTTTAGAGCATTGTGGTCTGAGAATATGCAGGAAATAATCTCCGTCTTTTGGTATCAGTTGAGACCTGATTTGTGATCCAGTATATGGTCTATTCTGGAGAAAGTTCCATGTGCGCTCAAGAAGAATGAGTGTTCTGTTGTTTTAGGGTGGAATGTTCTGTATGTATCTATGATGTGCATCTGGTCCAATGTATCATTCAAAGCTCTTGTTTCCTTGTTGATTTTCTGCTTAGATGATCTGTCCATTGCTGAGAGTGGAGTATTGAGCTCTCCTACAATTAACGTATTGTTATCAATAGGACTCTTTATTTTGGTTAACATTTGGCTTATGTAGATGGCTGCTCCCATGTTGGGGGCATAGATATTTACAATTGTTAGATCTTCTTGTTGGATAGACCCTTTAAGAATGATATAGTGTAAAAAGTTGAAAATAGAGCTACCATATGATCCAGCAATTGCACTACTGGGTATTTACCCCAAAGATACAAAAGTAGGGACCCGAAAGGCTACGTGCACCCCGATGTTTATAGCAGCAATGTCCACAATAGCCAAACTGTGGAAAGAGCCAAGATGTCCATCAACAGATGAATGGATAAAGAAGATGTGGTATATATATACAATGGAATATTATGCAGCCATCAAAAGGAATAAGATCTTGCCATTTGCAACGACGTAGATGGAACTGGAGGGTATTATGCTGAGCGAAATAAGTCAAACTGAGAAAGACATGTATCATATGACCTCACTGATATGAGGAATTCTTAATCTCAGGAAACAAACTGAGGGTTGCTGGAATGGGGGGTGGGGTGGGAGGGATGGGGTGACTGGGTGATGGACACTGGGGAGGGTATGTGTTCTGGTAAGAGCTGTGAATTGTGCAAGACTGTTGAATCTCAGATCTGTACCTCTGAAACAAATAATGCAATATATGTTAAGAAAGAAAAAAAGAAGAAGAAGAATGTAGCAGGAGGGGAAGAATGAAGGGGGGGAAATCGGAGGGGGAGAAGAACTATGAGAGACAATGGACTCTGAAAAACAAACTGAGGGTTCTAGAGGGGAGGGGGTTGGGAGGATGGGTTAGCCTGGTGATGGGTATTGAGGAGGGCACATTCTGCATGGAGCACTGGGTGTTATGCACAATCAATGAATCATGGAACAGTATATCTAAAACTAATGATGTAATGTATGGGGATTAACATAACAATAAAAAAATAAAAAAAAAAAGAATGATATAGTGTCCTTCCGTGTCTCTTATTACAGACTTTAGTTTAAAGTCTAATTAGTCTGATACAAGAATTGCTACCACAGCTTTCTTTTGAGGTCTGCTGGCATGGAAGATGGATCTCCATCCCTTCACTTTCAGTCTGGATG
>NW_022592045.1:0-4424 GCF_004348235.1 Phoca vitulina
GGGATCTAGAGTCTTTTAACAAGCAGACCTAAACACATCCAGGGTCTGGTTATTTTTTGTTTCCTTGTTTTTTGTTTTTGGTTTTCCTTGTTTCCTCCTCCACCCCCACCCCCACCCCCCACCCCCACTTTTTTGTTCTTTTTTCTCTTTGTTCTTTTCTTTTCTGGACAAATGACAAGGTGGAGGAATTCACCCCAAAAGAAAGAACACGAGGTAGAATTCATGGCCAGGGATTTAATCAAGACAGATATAAGTAAGATGTCTGAACTCGAATTTAAAACAATGATTATAAGGAGACTAACTGGGCTTGAAAAAAGCATAGAAGAGACTAGAGAATCCCTTAGTGCAGAGATAAAAGAACTAAAATCTAGTCAGGCTGAAATTAAAAATGCTATCACCGAGATGCAGTGAAGGCCATCAAAATGAGGATGGACAAAGCACAGGAGCAAATCAGTGATATAGAAGAGAAATTATGGAAAATAATGAAGCTGAAAAGAAGAGGGAGAGAAAGGTAATGGACTATGAAGGTAGACTTAGGGAGCTCAGTGACTTATTAAAATGTAATAACATTCATATCCTAGAAATCCCAGAAGACGAAGAGAGACATGCAGGGGCAGAAGGTTTATTCGAACAAATTACAGCTGAAAACTTCCCTAATCTGGGGAAGGACACAGACATCAAAATCCAAGAAGCACAGAGAACTACCATTCAATTCAACAAAAGCCGACCATTGCCAAGGCATATCATAGTCAAATTCATGAACTACACAGAAAAGGAAAGAATCCTGAAAGCAACAAGGGAACAAAGGTCCTTAACCTACAAGGGAAGAGAGTTCAAATTCACAAGGGATCTGTCCATAGAGACTTCACAGGCCACAAAGGGTGGAGGGAGGGCCTGGGGTATGCATGTGCATTTACCCTGTGTGGCCACCAGAGAGCAGTGTGGCCTCAACCATGTGTGACAGAACACGATGCTTGTGAATGTGGCTCGCAGCTGGGGCTGCAAGGTACTGAGCTCTTCCTACCTGCAGGCTCATTTTCCCTCATTAATTAAGGACGCTGAGACCCTTTTTTTTACAGAGAAAGAAACAAGCATAAGGAGATTAAATAAGTTGCCTGATCACAAAGCTGTTAAGTGGTGGAGCCAGAATGGGAATCTGAGCAGTCTGGCTCCAGAGCAAGCATTCATTGATTCACTGTGTGCTGAGCACCTACTCTGGACAAGGCCCTGTGCCCTGTAGAAGCGACATGAATAATAGGAACGTAGTTAATCACCACCATTGATTTAATGCCCACAGAACTCTACCTATAATAATAGTGAAAATGGTGATGATAATGATAGGAATAAAAATCAGTTGAAACGAGCTTCGTGGTTTATATGAATGATCTCGATGAATCTTGAGAGCCATGCCCTGAGGAATGAAGCCGTGCTGTCCCCACATCAGAGAAGGACATGGAGGCTGAGGGAGGTGAAGTAATTTTCCAAGGCAGAGAGTAGAAATTGGAAGTATGGACACTGGTCCTGTTCTTTTCCAGAGGCTCAACTGTCAACTTGTTTTTCCATTTACTTAATACACATTTACTTTTTAGACTCTACACTTGGTTGCCACTCCCCCTGAGCCTCCACTCTGGTTCTGTGCTGCAGGTGGTGAAGGCATTTATTGTCCTGACCCCGGAATTCCTCTCCCATGGCCGGGACCAGCTCACCAAGGAGCTGCAGCAGCATGTGAAGTCAGTGACAGCCCCGTAGAAGTACCCCAGGAAGGTGAGTGAGGGCAGAGGGATGGGGTCTGGTCCCCTCCAGTGGGCCCTGGGCTCTGCTGCCCCAAATCTCCTAGGGTCGCTGAGGTGAAGCTGATGTAGCCCATGGAATGAGCATTTTTCTCTACTGAGGAAGCATTCAAATTAGGGATTTGGGGGGGCTCCAACTCAATCAGAGGGAACCTCTATCCTGTGTCAGAAAACGAAAAGGAATCCGTGGCTGGCAAGTCAACCTACATAAAAAATCAGACAAGTGCCTAGAAATATCCAAGAAGTTTATTTGTAATCTTTCTTTAAAAAAAAAAAGAAAAAAAGATTTATTTATTTATTTTTGAGAGACAGAGAGAGGATGGAAATAGAGGAAGAGGAAGAGAGAGAATCTCAGGTAGACTCTCCGATGAGCACAGAGCCTGACACAGGGCTTGATCTCATGACCCTGAGATCATGACTTGAGCCAAAATCAAGAGTTGGCTTAAGCAATGAGCCAGCCAGGGACTCCTGAAGTCTATTTGTCATCTTTCCAAATCTGAAGAAGAAATTCAAATCAACAGATGCCACACTTTTTTTTTTTAAATATTAGTCGTAGTAAGAAATACATTTTAACTTGCAACCCAATATATAGAGAGAGATCCATAACAAAGGAAAGTTAACAAAGTAATATTTATTCTAGTCTACATTATGATAGTTTTTATTCTACTTCATTTGTTTTCCATGCCATGTGCAACTTATGAAAATGATCAATGATAGAGAAATGATTAAATTATTTGTGGTATTTGATATTATATAATTTAAAAAGTTGATGCAGACCTTTTATTTGTAACATGAAAATAGCACAGTATCTTATTGAGAGAAAAAAAGCTGTGAATGAATATATATATTATCCTACTTGTTGAAAAACAAAGTTGGAAAGGATACGTGTGCCAAAAATTGAACATGTCCTTCTTTTGTAATAATACGTTACTGAGCTTTCTGAGTGTTTACCTTTGAGACATAAAGGTAGATAGCTAATATTTATTGAACATTTACTATGTGTGCCGGGCACTGGACTCAAAGCTTTACATGAATTATTATTTCATTTAATCCCCCCAAACCTGAGATGGCGTAAGCATCCATTTGACAGACTGGAAATGGGGGAGGCTGAGAGACTCACAGTAAATGGCCGGAGGTTGGAGTGAAGAAAAGGGCAGAGCTGAACTCAAAGCCAGTGTATCTGAAAACAGAGTTCGTCCTTCACGTGTAAGGCTCTGCTGCCTCCTAGAGAGTAGACTGGAGGCTGCATGCCAGTTAGGATGGGCTGATGTTACTGTGAGGAACTAGGAGCCCCTCGTCTTAGTGGCTCCTACTAGGGAAGTATCTTCCTTGCTCCTGCCACATGTCCGCATGGTCTTCCTGGGACCAGGATAAAGGAGCACCCACACCCACCATAGGTAACTGCCAGGTGCTAGAAGAGATGGCCAGAGTGGATGCCAGACCCAGTTGTCCCAAGTGTTCTGTTCGAGGTGGCACGCCTCACTCCCACTCACATCTCACTGGTCAGAGCACGTCACAGGGCTGCATCCAACTTCCCGGGTCAGGGGACACCCTGACATGCCTTGGTGGAGCCTATTGGGGCCGCCACATGGTGCCAGCCCGTCTGGGGGACTGTGCAGGGGCAGAGGAGGAGCCTGGGGCATTGGTAAGAAATGACAGCAGGACTAAGTTGGGATGGGTTTGCTTTATCCTTGACCAGGTGGAATTTGTCTCAGAGCTGCCCAAAACCGTCACGGGCAAGATTAAAAGAAGTGACCTTCGGAACAAGGAGTTTGGTCAGATGGAATCAGCAAAAGCCTCAGAAACCACTGTGTCTTCTTCGCCACATCCCTGGCTGCCTCAGTTTCCTCACTATGGGGAGGGTGAGGAGGGGAGTGTTGGACATTGATTTTAAGAGCATCAGGAGTGCTCACATTCCAGCACTTTTGTTCTTTTAAATTACTATCCGTTACTCTCCTGCTTCCAAGTCCCCGAGTGAGCGCCCAGTATGTGGCTGGGGTAATAAACTGACATCAGCATCCAAGGGGACTCGTGTTGTGCTTTTATTCTGTGAATGAACCAGTGCTAAATGCTGTCCCTCCATGATTCTCCCCAAGCCCCATTGGAGAGGACTCTGGGGCCAGATTCTCCCCCCTGGTTCCAGGGTCCTTGGGTGACTCCTTTTGTCTGTTCAACAAGCACAACACAGAGGTCTGGGGAGGGACCCTTCCTTGGCCCCAGGTGTCCACCTCTGCCTGGCTTGCCCATGCCCTGCTGGAGGGTGAGGTCAGGGCCAGAGCTAGTGAGGTGGCTGGGGAAGGGAGAAGGCGCCGAGGGCAGCCCAGCCTGGTGATTCCACTTGCCTGCCAGACCATTCCTCTCCGTTCCATCCAGCATCCCATGGATCTGCTGCCTCTGTATGCTGCTGCTTCCAGGTCCCAGCCTGCACCAGCTTAGGTGTGGGAGGGATCTGCCCTGTGGGGACCCAGGAATCCTGCAAGACTCCTCCAGCCCTTTCCGGGGTGCCCGATCCCCCATTCCTTCCATGGAGCCCAGGAGCTCCGTTCCCCAGCCCTCCGTAGGGTCCCCCAATCACTCACCCTTCCCCAGGGCCCAGGAATCCCTCAGCCTCCCCAGGGGCCCGGAGCTCTCCCC
>NW_022592046.1:0-4424 GCF_004348235.1 Phoca vitulina
CAGATGTTCATTTTGTCCATAAAAATTCTCACCCTTGAAAACTATAATATTTATGAAAATGTAACTTTGAGCAACTTACTACCTGGGAACATATCCAGCTAATTAGCTTGTGTTAAATACATGTGTGGGTATTTGAAATAATTTGTTACATAGGCTTATTATTAATAAGACAGTTAAATGTTGGTTTTGGTTTCCAAAGAAAGATTTTATAATGAGTGTTCCTTCTGAGCTATTAGAAAGTAGACTCCTTTTCTGTTGGGGCCACTCCCTTGTTCAAGGAACTGAAACCCCACCAACCACTGTCTTTTTTTTTTTCTTTGTTTTTTTTTTTCTTTTCTTACCAACTGCAGGAAAACATGTAGTTAGTTAAGTGGCAGGGCTAGGAGTGAGCGTGGTCTCTCTACACAAGCCACTATAAAAAGGGGATATGTTTTCTGTAAACTATCATGGCAATTATATGATAGGAAGGAACCGAACCGAGCAAATATAATAACAAAGATGATTCGCACGAACATTAAAAGGAATGCCATTTTTTCATGGCCATGCAGCAAAGTGCATATGCTTCCTTATGGCACACTAAACATCGGCCACTTGGATGGTGGATTAAATTTTACCTTAACCATGATGTGGATTTCACCTCCTGGAAGGTCTAGATCTATATATTTATATCTCAATTGTTTTCCCACTTCAGTTTTTTTTTTTTTTTTTTTGGCCCAGAAATTAAAAGAAGCACCAATGAAGGAAAATGTGAGGGATGCTCATTGTCAAGTTTTTTTTTTTTTTTAAAGATTTTTTATTTATTTATCTGAGAGAGAGAATGGGAGACAGAGAGCCCGAGAGGGGGAGGATCAGAGGGAGAAGCAGACTCCCCGCTGAGCAGGAAGTCCGATGCGGGACTCGATCCTGGGACTCCAGGATCATGACCTGAGCCGAAGGCAGTTGCTTAACCAACTGAGCCACCCAGGCGCCCCCATTGTCAAGTTTTTATGTCACCGTTAGCAGATCTCACAAACTTTCCCTTGGGCATTCAAGGGGTTTGTACCCCCAAGATGAGCTTGGAGTCCTCCAAACAGAGCTGGACTGGACTGACCACGTGACCAGCTCTGGAGGGAGGGCACAAGGAGTCCTGTTGTGATTCCCTAGGAGCAGAGAAGAGTTGGAGCTTTTGATTCTCTGCATTTACAGACAGGGAAAACTCCTTTAACTCCATGGGCCGAGATCCCAGGTGACTGTAGCCACTGAACTTGTCCTATTTAAATTACTCTTGCTCGTTCAGACAGACACAGCAACATTGCTAACATACCTCCACCGCAGTGCTTCTGAAATACGCCATTCAACATGGAAAAGAACAGGTGAAATTATTACATCGCCCTGCAACCCAGCATATGCTGTCTAGCATCTAAGAGCGATTGTATCTGGTAGGACTCTAATCTAAATGTGGGCAGTGAGAAATCCCCACCTCGAAGATCATATTCACAACGGAGCTGTTTCTTCAGAGGCTACACATTTTGATGTTCATGTGGATTAAGAAGGCAAGACCGAGAAGAGTGGAGATTTTATTTATTTTTTTTTTAGAAAAGTAACCATTATGACATCAAGGACAGTGCCTATAAAACTTGGTTCAAAACTTGTTTACGTCAAGAAATTCAATGTTACAACAGTGTATTGAAAATTTATCAGCCACATATGTGAGTCCAGCTGCTGGCACATAGTGAAGTCGAGTTGGTTAAAGTGATGAGATTATTTCCTGGATGGAACATACTAGAAAGAGGCAGGCAATAAATTTGGACAAGTAGAAAAAAAAAAAAAGAAAAAACAACAAAAAAACCTTCAAGGAAGCTTGACAGAAGAGTATATTGTGGTGAGAGATGAGGAGGTATGACCTTCGATTTCTGTCTCTTTAGATGTTTCACTTTCTGCAGGATTTAATGATTGAAAAATGTTAGTCATTTTCAACCTGTGGTTGAGCTGCAGGAACCACAGAACAGGAACCCCACTGTGGCAGGAGTTGGAAGCAAAAAGTTTTTTTGTGTGGGTTCACTTACTATTTTAATTCTGCTGTATTATTAGTGGGCTTCCAAGGTATGGTTGTTACTTCTCCTATTTACTGCTCTTTCCCTGCTTCCTGTATCATTTATGTCCCCCCTGCCCCCATTACCTTCCCTCCCTAAGGCAGGGGATCCTGCCAGCAGGGAGGCCACTGTGGGAAAAGCCAGATTTGCCATAGGCTCAGGTGACTCTGCTACTAACTTGGTTCATACCCTCAGGCCAATGATTTCATGGTTCTGGGGCTAATTTTCTTCATCTTAAACCAGGGATATTATGAACTGTTTCACAGGGTTGTGAAAATTAAATGGGACCCCATGTTGTAGGCCGAGTCCAGAGATCAGGGAGCGGTGAGCCGTTCTGTTCATTCACAGGGAGCTGCTACTCTAAGTATTCTTTGCATGAAGACGGCAGCTCTGCTTTGGCCATGTGTTCTGAATGTTTTTCCTCCTGGCCCCCAACATTTCTTACCATACTATTCTTCTCATTAGCCAAAGTTTAATAAGTGCAGATCATGGGCCAGGACACTGCGGTTAAGTACTTCATGAAAAGCACTTAATTATTTCTCAGAATCTATACAATAGCTATTATTTGCATCCCAATTTATTAAAGACAAAGTGGAAATTCAGAGGCATTAAGTGAACTCTCAGGTTCATACCATCAGTTGCCAAGGCAGGACTCGGTGAGGTCTTTCTGACTCCGGAGCCTAGGCTCTTAACCACCAGTTACACCAGCTCTTAAATTCTCCAGCTCACAGGCCACCCACTCCCACAACCTATAGAATGCCAGTCTGTCCCACACCCAGTTTAGCTCCTATAACTCTCTTGTATCTAATTTCTGCTGTTCCGTGGGGGTGGCCGGGTGTGTATTTCTGACCTCCCGGGAGGCAGGGATCATAGCCCGCATATCCCTCCTAAACCACCCAGCGCCTTGCAGGGCAGACTCGGTACACGGGAGACATGGGCTCTTCAATCCAAGGGAAAAGAAAGTGACCAGGCAGAGATCAAGAGTAAATAAAGTGCAAGAAGAGTACAGCAGGAAGAGGAGAGGAAGGAGGGAGAAAAAGAATTCAAGGGAAAGGAAGCAAGGTCAAATATTTGCTGAGTGCCTTAGTGCCTGTCATCGGACCTAAGGATCTCTAAGGGTCTCTGAGTAGGAGTACTCAACGCGCTGGGCACGGAAATCGGCCTAATCTTTCCAGACCAGGAACCAAGGCTCAGCAAACAAAGAGCTCAGCGCGTCTGGGTGGCCGACTTGCACCCACAATCGCGCATGCATGGCAGGGATTTGATGGGGTACCTGGTTCTGGTACTTCCTTGCCAGGGTCAGGGTGGTAAAAACGCAGGCTGCTCTCTCCCCACTGATCCCTTAGGGAGCCAGGGCACAAAGCGGGCACCCCTCTGAGTGTCCGCGAAGACCTGTTACTCAGCAATTTTAAGTTTGCAAGGCACACCTCTCCTCCCTCCTCACTTTGAACTCAGCTCCCCTAGTCCCTGCCAGACTGCGGGGGCACATCTTCCTTTTCTTTCGAGCCAAGCCAGAGGAGTGCGTTATGAGGGATCTCTTCCTCTTCGCTCCGCGGGGGCCCAGGACCAGCCGCCCGCGGAGCCCCCGGCCGCCGCGGCGGCGCTTCGGGGGGAGGTGGCTCCAAGGTGACGCGCGGCCGCCTCCGCCCCCTGTAGGCGGGGCTGGCGAGCGGGGGCCGAGGAAGTCGGACGGCCCCGGAGGTGCCCCGCCCCCGCCGCGTCCCGGCTGCTCCTGCGCGTGCGAGCTGCCGCGGCGGCGGGTCCCGGCAGGTGAGGGGCGCGCGCCGGCCGGTCGGCCGGCAGCCCCCGCGACGCAGCCTCGGACAGGTGAGGGGGGCGCCGGGCTCAGCTGGCAGCGCGAGCGGAAGGGGCGCGGGGGTCGCCGCCTGCTCTCTTCCGGGGCCGGGCGTCTGCTTGCCACCGAGGTGAGGCGTTGGGGAGCCTGAGGGTTCGGGATAGGAATTCAGTGGAGCTCCTTCCCGGGAGCTGCGGGTTCCGGAATCCAAAAGGGGTGCCAAGGTCGGGAGGTCGAAATCCGAGGCGGGTGGTCCTGGAGAGCGCACGAAGGGCGGGCGGCTTGCCCCAGGAATTCTTGGCTTTTTAAAGGACACACCTTTGGTCCCCTCGGGGCGCAGTGGAGTTAGTCACCGCCACCGGCCGGACTCTTTCTGCAGAGGTGAGCCCCTCATTTGTGTGGGATTTGATGCGCTCCCTTCGTGGAGACCTGGAGGTTCAAAAACAGAAACGAAGGACGTTATTGACAAAAGGGTTATTCCATCAAGAATATATAATGATTATAAACATGTATGTATCTTTCTACAGAGCCTCAAAATATATAAAGGAATATTGAGT
>NW_022592047.1:0-4422 GCF_004348235.1 Phoca vitulina
TTTTCCAAAGAAGACATCCAAATGGCCAACAGACACATGAAAAAATGCTCAACATCACTCGGCAACAGGGAAATCCAAATCAAAACCTCAATGAGATACCACCTCACACCAATCAGAATAGCTAAAATTAGAAGCCAGGAAACGACAGATGTTGGCAAGGATGTGGAGAAAGGGGAACCCTCCTACACCGTTGGTGGGAATGCAAGCTGGAACAGCCACTCCGGAAAACAGTATGGAGGTTCCTCAGAAAGTTGAAAACAGAGCTACCTTATGACCCTGCAGTTTCGCTACTGGGTATTTACCCCAGAGATACAAATGTAGTGATCCGAAGGGGTACATGCACCCCAATGTTTATAGCAGCAATGTCCACAATAGCCAAACTACGGAAAGAGCCAAGATGTCCATCGACAGATGAATGGATAAAGAAGATGTGGTATATATATACACAATGGAATATTATGCAGCCATCAAAAAAATGATATCTTGCCACTTGCAATGACATGGATGGAACTAGAGGGTATTATGCTAAGCGAAATTAGTCAATCAGAGAAAGACAAGTATCATATGATCTCACTGATAGGAAGAATTCTTAATCTCAGGAAACAAACTGAGGGTTGCTGGAGTGGTGGGGGGTGGGAGGGATGGGGTGGCTGGGTGATAGATATTCGGGAGGGTATGTGCTATGGTGAGTGCTGTGAATTGTGTATGACTGATGAATCACAGATCTGTACCTCTGAAACAAATAATACATTCTATGTTAAAAAAAAGAAAAGAACATAGTAGGAAGGGAAAAATGAAGGGGGGCAAATCGGAGGGGGAGACGAACAGTGAGAGACTATGGACTCTGAGAAACAAACTGAGGGTTTTAGAGGGGAGGGGAGTGGGGGGATGGGTTTGCCCAGTGATGGGTATTAAGGAGGGCATGTATTGAATGGAGCACTGGGTGTTATACACAAACAACGAATCATGGGGAACACTACATCAAAAACTAATGATGTAATGTATGGTGATTAACATAACATAATATAGAAAAAAACTAATGATGGAATGAATGGTGACTAACATAACATAATAAAATTAAATTTAAAAAAAAGAAACCATTTCTCATGGCATCATGTGGGTCACATATACAGCATGAAGAATCTGAACATCACAGTGGAAATACAAGCTCCCTGCATAGACATGAAATGCTAATGACAATCTTGACATTTCTGTGTACTGAACATTTACTGACTGGATTCTAAAATCTGTGTGAATCCAGGTGTGATCTCATTCTTCCTTATAAGGCCTTTTATTATGAGTCATTCGGATGCTATTGTTAGTCCATTTCACTGATGAGAAAAGTGAGATTTGTAGAGGTTAACAGCATTCCACAAGGCTCAGCCAGACAGTGAAAGTCATTAACTCTACAACTTGAGCACTTAACTGGGCACTTCTGAGTCCATGGTAGGTATGCAGATGTTCCAATATTTATTAATTTATTTCTTAAAATTGATGAATAAACAGGGTCATGTCTGGACTTTGTTTCGACAGCCCAGGCTCTGAACACACTTTCTAATGAGGAATGAGGTTCGGCGGGGGTTGTGGGGGGGGGGGGGATTCGAAGTCACTCTAATCAGGAAGCTGCGCACCAGAGGCAGCTATTTCCAGGAGCTCCCTCATCCACAGCTTTAACAACAAGTGACACTTTACGTATTAGACAAACAAATCCCAAAAATGGTGGAACTGTGGCAAATTTATATTGGATGGAGAATGGTACAAAAGGGCTTTCATTAGTAAAAGTAATGGTAGTCAAGAGCAAAGATTTTACTGACACTCCCTGCCCTTGCTTAACAAGTATGAAAATCCAGGTACTTGGAATGGCCTGGGGCAATTCCTGCAGGAGCCTGTGTGTTGTTGAGATCTCTGAAGGATTTGGTTGCTTGGTCAGAATCCTGCCTCTAGAATTTTGAGTCCAAGGGAATCTCTATGGGATGATAAACAAAGCATCCAAATGGATGTAGATGGGGTTTTCTAGACCCAAAGAATAGGTGATGGACACCAGTATGCCTATTTGTGCAAGGTGCAAGGAGATAAAGACCTGGTTAAAAAAACATTTTAAACCCAGCCGATATTCTTCTGAGACCTGCTCTTCTTAGAGCCTGGTAGGATTTTCTATCAGTCAATAAATGAAGTGTTCTCCTGGAGAAGAGACATAGGCCAGTCTGCAGCAGAAGTAGAAGAGAATTCCACAACAGAGCAATGAAATTGGAATTATCTGAGTTGTTAAAATTTGCAGAGTGGCATTTGTAATCCTGGTTGGTGTCCGAGCTGGGGAGATGTTGGAGGTATCTAAATATGTGCTATAATTCCAGAGTGAAGATCCTGGTGTGTGTTAGGGGGAGAAAAAGAAAGCAAGAGAAAGAGAGACAGAGAGAGAAGAAGGGAAAGTGAGGGAGGGAGATAAAAGAAGAGAGAGAGAGACAGATGTTCTGCTTTATCTGATATTGAAAACCATTAACCATGGGGACAAAACTACTTTCAGAAAAAGAAAATCAAAACCACACAAAATGATGAATCCAAGAGGACCCAGCCAACCCAAGAACAGAGTCAGCTTCCAGGACCTTCGGTAATCAGAACACAGTCAACTTGGAGCTACCCTCAGACTCCTCAGATGCCTCCACCAACCCCAGGCAGCAGTTCCTCAACCAAGGTACCATCTTCCTCTTCCCATTAATTGTACTTCTCCACAACATGCTATAGGACTCGTCATGACCTTGAGAGAGCTTCTCAGTAATTCCCTATGATTTATAAATACTCTAATTACCAAAAACACGCATTAGTTTATCAAATGCAGATACTGAGATTTTGGTGTATTGGAAAGCCTTTGCTTTTGCAAGGTATGCATTTTGACATAATTCTTGATCTCAAGAGGGTTACTGGCTTGGTCCAGGAGTAGGAGTGGGAAGAGAACAGACAATTAGAAATGAACATAAGAGGATTTTCCCCCTACACCTCCCTCTCCATTCACCCTTTTCCTCTAGCTTACTGACCATTCTTTTGGATTCATGTCCAGCATTTAGTGCTTGCTCCTACATCAGCTGTGTGAACCTATGTTATTTCTATGATTTGGAATTCATTGCTCCTATCTTTTCACTGGCCCAGAGACACCCCCTCAGACCCCAGGCTGACTCATTTCCTCTGACAAGTCCTCCCCGATGCTCAGACCACAATACATCCCATCTTCCCACTGCTCCCTTCATGGGTCCCTTTATTTTTCCTGCCCTGCCCTTTCAACCACTATAATGAGCCTATATTCTCCTTTCTTCCTGAACAAAAACCTCAGATTGGTTATATAAGAGATGATAGGGAAAGACAGGTGGAGATGTGAGTGCATTAACTCCTTCCTAGCCTGCCTCTGTGCCACACTGACGTGGCCCCAGTAGCTGCCAGCACTTGGGGGTACAATGTCCATCTGTGGCAAATACACAGGAAACCTGAGGGATGGGCAAATCAGCATTTTATTCACTGATGTCTAGTATAATTTGTTACCAGACTCCAAGCTGCCCCGTGACCCAAGCTGGACCCTCCTCCCCCCACACAGACATAGCAGTTGAGGACAGACTCCCTATGGACAAGGTTTCTCAACTTCTGGCTTCTTTTCCTTATTTTTTTTAAAGATTTTATTTACTTATTTGAGAGAGAGAGAAAGAGCATAAACAGGGGAGCAGCAGAGGGAAAGGGAGAGAGAGAGAGGCTCCCTGCTGAATAGGGAGCCCAATGGGAGCTCATTCCCAGCACCCTGGGATCATGACCTGAGCTGAAGGCAAGCACTTAACCGCCTGAGGCACACAGGTGCCTCTCAAGTTCTGTGTTCTTATTCTTCCTGATGTCAGCCCCCATAACTGATAATTCCTCCACAGTCTCTCCAGAACATACTTATTGGATGGAGCTAGCAGCCTGTGCCTGTTTGCCTCCAGGCCAGGCAGCCATGGTCATGAGCTTATCTAGTCATTGGAACTTCGTCCCCCATCTTTCTGCTATGACAATGACATAGATACCCATCTCAAGACACCTCTACTTTTGCCATGCATAGTGCTTGGACGTGATACTTTCTAAGTCCTGTCTACCTATACAGGTGACAAGGTCATTTCTCCTCACATAAAAATCCTTCTGCAGCCCTGAAATGTCCTTGGAGCACAGGGACTCCAGGGAGGCTCCTCTACCCACTCACCCTCTTACACCTACAGTGTAAGAGATGAGGAGGAGATGAGGAGGAACATGATATCATAATTAAAGGGTCTATCCAACAAGAAGATCTAACAATTGTAAATATTTATGCCCCTAACATGGGAGCAGCCAAATATATAAGCCAATTAATAACAAAATCAAAGAAACACATCAACAATAATACAATAATAGTAGGGGACTTTAACCCCCCCC
>NW_022592048.1:0-4414 GCF_004348235.1 Phoca vitulina
TGCTGGCCTCTTGTTTTCCCAGCCTGTCTTCTGCGGGAGGGGCCTGCTGCGCTGTTACTCAGGCAACCCTGTTTGGGCAGAGTTGCCCTGCGCCCCGGTGGCGGGGGATGGGCTCAGCGGGAATCAGTCTTTGGGGCTTTTGTTCTCTGGCGCCCTTCCCTGGCGGCTTTCCGCGTCTCTTCCGTGAGTCAGAGCAGAAGAGACCATTTCCAACCCTCTGCCTCAGAGCAGAGAGACCTCAGTCTGTTCTTCAGTGAGCTCTCCAGGCCACACTGTCTCCGTTTCTGTCCGTTCTGCTATAAACTGCAGTGTCCTGGGTTGTGCAGCCCTCTGCAGTGCTCCCAGTCCTGCCTCCAGGTCAGGGCACGTCTCTGCCCTTTGTGCTTCTAAAACCACCAGCTGCTCCCAGTTCGCGCGCACGCGCGCACGCGATTCTGCCGCTTGGGGTCCTATCCCGGGGACTGCAGTTCGCGTGCACGCGACTCCGCCGCTCAGGGTTTCCACCCCGGAGGTTGCAGTTCACCGGCGGGACCCCGGCGCACTGGGTTTCTGTCTCGGAGGCTGCAGTTCACGTGCGCGCGACCCCGCCGGTCTGCTCCTCCACCCTGGGGGTGCCCTAAAGTCCTTTCCCGACGCTACCGGTCTGCGAGTCTGTGCCCGTCCCCAGCACGCGAGGCTGTCACTCACCGGCGGTGTAGGATCCCCACATCCAGGAACCCTCCCGCTGCCCTTTATCCTCCGATATCTGCCCGCAGAATCACAGCTCTCCGCTTCGTACCTCAAAACCAACCGCCTGCGATATTCTGTTTGTAGAGATCCAGATCTTCTTAAATCTCAGGCTGGTTTCGTGGGTGCTCAGAGTGGTCTGGTAGATATCCAGCTCAATTCCAGGGACCAGTTGAAATAGGGTCCCCTACTCTTCCGCCATCCTTCCCCCCTCCCTTCATTTAGAAGATTTTAATGAACATTCTAACAAATTTGCTGTAAAGAAAATTGTTCACAAGTGAATCAAGTTCTCTCCTGATTTTCATTTAAAATTAAACATACAGGGGCGCCTGGGTGGCTCAGTCAATTAAGCGGCTGCCTTCGGCTCAGGTCATGATCCCAGGGTCCTGGGATCGAGCCCCGTGTCAGGCTCCCTGCTCAGTGGAGAGTCTGCTTCTCCCTCTCTCTCTGCCTACTTGTGCTCTCTATCTCTCTGTCAAATAAATAAATAAAATCTTTAAAAAAAAATTAAATTAAATTAAATTAAATTAAACATACATAGCAAAAGATTAAAATTTTATTAAACGTTTAAAATTATGTTTAAAGGAAAAAGACTGATTTTATGATTAACAAAATTGAATAATACTCAATATAACATGAAAAAATACATATTGACTAGCTTAGTGCCATTCTGATTTTTAAGTAAGAAATGCTATTGCAGTTCTCTACTGAATAATGCTTCCAAAAGCATGCCATAGATAAATATTTACTAAGTTTAGAATTTATCACCAAAAAGTAGAAAGTGAGCTGGACTAGAAGACTGGAGCTCTAAGTATCTGTCTCTGGTTCTGCTAGCAGTGACTTACATTTATATGAAAGAGTAATTTAAGTACCAAGACTTTGATTTCCTCATCTGTAAAATCAAAGTGTAGATTGAATTTTTTTTTTTAAAGTTAGTCTATTACAGATTTTGGTGAAAGCTATTAGAGTAGGCTAGTTATATAATAACAAAATCCCCCAAATTTAGAATCTTCACACAAGAGAAGTTTATTTACTGATCATTACATGACCAAGTTCAATAAGCGCATTCCAGGTAGCTTTCTTCCATGTGTCAATTACGGAACTGAGGTTCCCTCCAACTTGTGACTCTACTGTTCCCTAACCCTTGGATCTCTCTGCATCTGACCCACAAAAGAGTAAAGAAGAAGTAAGGAAAGTATGCTCATTTCTTAAACTCCTTTGCCTAGAAATGACACCCCTATTTTCATTTATTTGTTTTCTACTGGCCAGAACTAATCACATGATCCTATTTGGATGCAAGAGGAACTGGAAAATGTAGTCCCTGGCTGGGTTGCCACTTTGCAGTGACAACTCTACTTATGGAAGGTGGAACAGAAGTTTTGGTAGATAACCTCACAAACACCATCCTAATTATATGAAGATCTCAGGAAAATTCAGTAAGTGTCAATATATTCAAATGGCCCCTATATTCAAGCAACACCCCATGCTGCAATGGATGGAATGATTCATTTCCCAAAAAATGAAAGTTCCATAAATACATTGTAGAAGTCATGGTTTGAAATGCCATACCATAGAATCCTAGTGGAATCCTGTGTTCTGCAGCACTTTATCCACTCAAAGTAATTCCAACATTTCCACTGGTAAAGCACCTTGGCTGCATCTCCATCTCAAGCCTGAATCAGTTTCTGCCAGCCGTCTCCCTTCTTCTAGCAATGATGTCTTACAAATTTCCCTCATGGAAGCTGGCTACATAATTTGGGAGTCCCAGTGCAAAAAACAAAACAAAACAAAGCAAAAAAAAACCAAAACAAAAACAAAAACAAAGCCCTTTGTTCAAAAACGGGGGGGGGGGGGAATGCCATTAAATGAACTAAAATATAAAGTTTTGTCTTTTTCCCAATGATTTCTCTCTACTTATCATATTATTTTATATTTGCTACTTAATGTCATCCTAAGTAAAGAAAAATTAAAATTTTAATTACTAGCTTGAATGTCACCATCCATATTTATACTATGCAGTGCCAGTTCTAAATGGAAATATTACAGTATTTAATTGATGTGAGGAATCACCAGAATTACTCAATTTGTATTTAGTGGGTCATCCCCATAGGCCCTCTGAACTGACCAGAAGAGACAAACACAAGTCAAACAGAGGAGGTAGGAATTAGGAAGAACATGCCCACAAATGAAAAGTCGGTCAAAGGAGCACTCCAGGCCACAAGAATACTTGCGGGGGGAGAGAGAAGACTTTCCCAGACCACTCCCACCCCAAAGCCCAGGCCCTAAGATCTGGCCTTGGGGAATGGACCATGTGCAGGCACTGCATCAGGTCCCAAGCAAGGGTTCCTCCTCCCACCAGCCACCCTAGAGAGAGTCAGTCAAGCATTTCCCCATTCCCACTGGCCCAACTCTGAGCAGATGAATGACCCCAGGGATCTTAAAACCTCTACACCGGGAATTGCTTAGTTCATGAATCAGAGTGGGCAGGAAGCTGTCCTCTGCTGTGCCATTTAATGCTCCATATCATTGGCATTGGGATAGCTGCCACTATGCCCCACCATGCCAGACATGGCCTGACTCCAACTAGCCTGCCTTTACGCCCATGCTCCATTGTCCCATCAGACCTCACTTACAAAACACAAATTCTGAGATAGAATTATCAAGAATTTCAAACTACAGTTGGCAAACATGGGGTCCTATGAGTACAGGGGCCTGTGCCACTGCTCTGGCCGCATACCCATGAAGCCAGCCCCAACCCTACTTCAAATAAATGAATTTCAGGTACAATGCGTCTTTCCTCCAACTGTGATCCAAATAAATCCCAGGGCTTCAAGTGACCTAGCCTTGCCAAGATGTCTCACTCAAAGAAACACAAGCCAGTAAAGTAGCCAAGTGTAATTAAGAATAATTCTACTCAGAGAGGAAAGATGGCAGACGAGTAGGGGACCCTATTTCAACTGGTCCCCGGAATTGAGCTGGATATCTACCAGACCACTCTGAGCACCCACGAAACCAGCCTGAGATTTAAGATCTGGATCTCTACAAACAGAATATTGCAGGCAGTTGGTTTTGAGGTATGAAGCGGGGACCCATGATTCTGCAGGCAGATATCAGAGAATAAATGGCAGGGGGAGGGTGCCTGGCCATGGGGATCCTACACCGCCAGTGAGTGACAGCCTCGCGTGCTGGGGACGGGCACAGACTCGCAGACCGGTAGCGGTGGGGAAAGGACTTTAGGGCAGCCCCCCCGGGGCGGAAACCCAGAGCGGCGGGGTAGCGCGCGCAAACTGGGAGCGGCTGGCAGTTTTAGAAGCACAAAGGGCAGAGACCAGCTCCGACCTGGAGGCAGGACTGTGTGGAGGTGCACACAACCCAGGCCGCTGCAGTTTATAGCAGCATGGACAGAAACGGAGACAATGTGGCCTGGAGAGCTCACTGAAGAACAGACTGCGATCTCTCTGCTCTGAGGCAGAGGGTTGGAAACAGTCTCTTCTCCTCTGACTAGCAGAAGAGATGCGGAAAGCTGCCAGGGAAAGCCACCAGAGAACAAAAGCCCAAAAACTGATTCCCGCTGAGCCCATCCCCCGCCACAGGGGCGCAGGGCAACTCTGCCCAAACAGGGTTGCCTGAGTAACAGCACGGCAGGCCCCTCCCGCAGAAGACAGGCTGGGAAAACAAGAGGCCAGCA
>NW_022592049.1:0-4411 GCF_004348235.1 Phoca vitulina
CGATTTCCAGGAAGGGAAGTGCCTGGGATGTCAGGGTAGATGGAATGACAACAGAACAGGAAGGAAGCTTCTCCCTGGAGATATTTGGGAAAATGTCCATGCTATTCTCAGTCTAGCGATCATGCCTGCATCGTGCTTCCTTCCCACTTAGAAGAAGCATAAATACAGTCCTGCCCTGTTTTACTGAGCTTCGGCTTCATCGCACTTCACAGATACTGCATTTATTACAAGTCGGAGATTTGTGACAACGCTGTGTGGAGCAAATCTATTGGCACCATTTTTTCCAACAGCATTTGCTCACTTTGTGTCTCTGTGCCACATTTTGGTAATTCTCACAATATTTCAAAACTTTTTACTCTTGTTATATTTATTGTACTGATCTGGGGTCAGGGAATGCAGCTTACTGAGAGCTCAGATAATGATGAGCATTTTGTAGCAACAGAGTGTTCTTTATTTAAAGTATGGAACTTGTCTTTTTTTTTTTTTTTTAAGATAGAAAGCTATTGCGTACTTAGCAGACCACAGTATAGTATAAATGTGGCTCTTCTGTGCATGAGGACACAAACTCATTGGGCCCACTTTATTGGGATTTTTGCTTTATGCCAGGGGTCTGGGGCTGAGCCGCACTCTCTCGGAGTTGGGCCTGTAGCATTGCCCAGACGGCCGTGGCTGGGCCCCAGCGAAGATGCTGTACTGACCCTAACACCTGGGAATTCGTCCCCTCTCTCTACCCTCATGTGGCCTGTGTGCTCTTTTTTTTTCCTTCTGCCCCTCTGTGTCTTTTCCCTCTTAAAGTCCAGTCCACAGCTCTGGACCCCATGTTCTCCCAGGGAATCCACTGTTCAGCTCTTTCTGGATTCCTAGAGCCCTCGCTCTTGGTATCACTTATTTTAACAATCACTTGCAGCCTGGGCCCCCTCAAGCACCCGGGGAAACTGTGTTGTAGAGATGAAGGATTCCTTGTGACAAGATGCTTGTTTATCAGGGAAATAAAAGTGTTGTTTTCCATCAAGCAGTCTTATTTTTTATTACATGCAGGAAATATTCACACCTGCAGGGCAATCAAGTTCAATTAAAGAGCATGTGTTTCCCACAGGAGTCATGATCCAAAGGCTCCAAGTCATAATTTGCCTCACTGTGTATTTGTGATTACTAAAACAACTACCTTGACTCATTTCCTTGCAGAGGTCTACAGAATAAGGCAAGAACCTGTTTCATCTGGTAGGTCCTGCAGGGACGTGAGCGGCGATCCTCCCATCACATACTAAGTTTCTCTGGGCCTTGCAACACACCACCTCCCCTTTGACCTCCTAGGTGGGAAGCCAAGTGCCCACCCTGAGGCTCAGTCCCTTAAGAAGACCTTGTGGCTCTCTCTTCGTCTGACAGTGTTTCTTGTCCCACCACCCAGAAACCATGGCTGGCACAAGTGATGGGAGACTGACTTTGCACATGGGAAGGCCATTTCCTACTTTTGGCAGCAGTTTCTAGGGCTAAATATTAGACCTTGGTGGGTGAAAGGTGAATGAATGGGGCCAACTCTGCCTGGAGGTTCCTTCTCCTCAGATTCCCTCTAGAACCGGGTGTGGCGTGGGGCTGAACCTGGAGCCAGCTACCCCAGCTCTCCAGCTAAGAGGGGGAGGATTCTTTCTCAGGCTCCTTTAATCAAAAGGGTATGGGAACATGAGGAGGGGCAGCAGGGAAGTATCAGTGGAGGAAATAACCCTTTGGTCCTGAAGTATCTGATGGAGAAAGGACTCTGGGATGCCTGTAGTCTTGGGTCTGTCAAGTGCCCCACAGAAGGAGGATTGGGAACAAGGATTTAAAATTATGACTGATGCCAAACCCAATGTAGAAAATTAGAGTCTCCCCCCTCCCAGGAAGTAGAGACATGGGAGAAGGTGCATGGGATTTGGGGTTAAAGGACCTTGTCTCAATGCCTAGCTCCCCATCTGCTGGTCATGCAACTCTGCACGATTCACCCACATTCTCAAGCCTGTTTTTTCTCATAAATCAAATAAATATAGCCCGAGAGACTTTTCTTGCTATATGATCAACCGAAATGCCACAAGGGGAACATAAAGGCCTACTCAGGGTTGAGATTTATTATGAAATGTAGTGGTTACTGACTCCATAATAGACTGAGCATCTGAATAAATGAAACCACACTTGAGATGGAATTGGTGGCCCAGAGGAGGGAGGTCTCCTTGCAGCCCTTTGCAGACCCCGCAGGAAGAGAAAGAAGCCCAGCAGCATGAAGGAAGATTTTCTCCTCCCCAGGCGACAGCCCAGCCAGTGAGACACAGTCACAACTGGGCCAATGAAAAGCTGCTACACTTGAAATCCCAGGTCACTGCGTTGGGCTTTTTTCTACAACAGCCTGCTTACCCCACCCACCCATTCCTCTATAAGGGAGCAAGTCCTCCTCTTTTTTCTCTGCAATTGCCCATGGTTGGCCGTAGCTTGCCTGTCCCTAGTTGCAATCCGTCTGCTCTTCCTGAATAAAACCATTTTGCTAGTAAAATAACCAGCTGTTCTATTTCTGAGGCTGATAAGGGATCGTGAGACACAGTTTTATCCACTCAGAACCCTGGGAACATTTTCCTGGGTGGTGATGGTATTTTCTTCCCTTGCTTATTGAAGTGTGCCTGGCATAGAGTATATTGCCCAAAATTAAGGTTTACAAATCGATAAAATTTAATGTACATGACTGTACTGTAATGGGGATTCTCTTTGGTCTCCATCTCTGGTTCCAGGCACAGAGCTTCAAAAGTCTGTGGAATTCCCTGAAGGTTAAGATTGCCTTTGTTAAACTAGTGAGGGGGCTCATTGTGGGCCCCTAGATAGCAAAAGAGCAAGTGTCTGATCAGGTGGTTGTAACGTTGAGCCAAACTGACCTCCAGGGACCCTCTCAGGTCTCACCTAGGTGTGTACTTTATAATAAAACTGAAATTGGAAGTTCCTCTGGGGAACTAAGAGGGTGTAGATGAACTTTCAGCACGTTGGTGGGACTGCTCATGCATTACTGGAGCCCAGCTTGCAGGAGAAATGCAAAAAAGGTCCTGGACACCAGGCTGGCGCTATGAACTCTTATTTGTCATTGTACCCAAGTTGTGTATCACCCAGGATTTGGGCATTTCCAGCGCTTGTGCAGAGAATGCTGTTAAATTCCAGTATAATGCCTCCTCAATCTTACTTGTCTGGGGTCAGACACCAAGGCATAACCCCAGCAAGGACAGAGGTTGGCCACGTTGACTTTCTTTTTGTCGCCAAATCTTAGAATCTGTGAGCTGACTGGAAGCATCTGAACTTTCGATGTGCTTTTTACATATCCCCCAGAATAGCTAAAATGAAAAAGTCAGAAAATACTAAATGTGGCTGAGGCTGGGGAGCAACCAAACTCCCTTCCACAGTAGCCATGAGCATCAGATGGGCAGATTTGGAAAACCCAAATACCCAATTTTTACATCAACATGGATGGAACTGGAGGAGATTATGCTAAGTGAAATAAGTCAAGCAGAGAAAGTCAATTATCATATGGTTTCACTTATTTGTGGAATATAAGGAATAGCATGGAGGACATTAGGAGAAGGAAGGGAAAAATGAAGTGGGGGAAATTGGAGGGGGAGACTAACCATAAGACACTATGGACTCAGAGAAACAAAATGAGGGTTTTAGAGGGGAGAGGTTGGGGGGATGGGTTAGCCCAGTATGGGTATTGAGAAGGGCACATATTGCATGGAGCACTGGGTGCTCTACCAAAACAATGAATCATGGAACACTACATCAAAAACTAATGGTTTACTGTATGGTGACTAACATAATAAAATTAAATTAAATTAAAAAAAAAGAAACCACAAGTACATGAGAAAGTTATGTAGACCCTCTTTGTCTCACTCCCCTGTTCTGAGACGTTGAAATATGAATATGGCCTACCTATTAGTATTACGTTATGAGATTAACAATAATTAAACACAAGGGAAGCCTTAAGAAAAATAAATAAATGGTGTTTCATAATTGACCTAAGTGTTCAATCACTGAATGACTGCAGGAATAAGGTAGACGCTTGGGAGTGGTTGAATCCAGAGAGGGCATTTGGATGGCTCCACAGCAAGGGAGGATGGAAGCTCACTCTGAGCTTTTCCATGGGAATGATGGTTTAGAGCTCATGGACAACACCTGTTACCATCTCCTGTAATCCCCAGGTCAGCCAGATTGACGTGGGTGGGGGCAGAGCAGAGGTTGTAAGCCATATTCTACAGTGGGAGGCACTGAAATGTAGAGAGATTAAGCGACATGCCAGGAGTTACCATACCGATGAGTATGGGGTCTGGGACAGGAATAGAGTTGGTTCCCTGGGGAGAGACATCCCTGAACACCTGAGACCTGCCCAGGGCACCTGAGATCATGCCCT
>NW_022592050.1:0-4409 GCF_004348235.1 Phoca vitulina
ATAAGGTGAGGAAATTCCCTTCAATTCTATGTAATTTGCTGGGAGTTTTAATCAGGAATGGATCTGAATTTTGTCAAATGCTTTTTCTAGACCTATTAAGATTACCCTGCTAAATTGCTCATCTGCTACTTATCAATCTCTCTGGGTGTATTATTGATAAATTGTCACAACAAAATACTAAAGAAGATACCACTCTCCCATTTTACCAATAATGAAACAAAGCTCAAAACTATCAAGAAAGTTCATGGCAGAGCTAATAGTTTAGAACACAGAGCTGGATGATACCAAAAGCCTGTTCCCTCTTTCTGACACTATAGATTGTCAAATTTCAGAGAGAGACTAGCGGCTAGCAAAGGACTTCTTCCTAAGCCTTTGAAATATTTTAAGAGTGTCTTTTACGGGTTCTTTCTTTATGCAAATGGAACTAATAAAGAAGAATTAAATAATTTCAAGTGTGGCCCTTCTACCAAAAAAAGGAAAGAGAAGATATTATAATGGATACTCAAACTGCTATTCAGGGGCTGACCAGTGGGAGTGGCTTTACCATTCCAACCTGACCAACTATTCACACCTGAAATAAGCAATGCACTGTAGCAAGAGGGCCAGACTCTTCTAGGGTTTTGTGATGCACCAATATACTGGAGCCCCTTTCATGACTAGTGATCACTCTGTTTCTCCGTTCCTTGAAACTTGCTTGTGATAACGCAGTCTAGAGCATAGGCTGTCCCAATTAACCAGTATAAATGTGTCTAAATTTTTTTTAAATAGAATTACCTTATGACTCAGCCATCCACTTCTGATATATACTCAAAAACGGAAAGAATTTGGATATTTGCCATAAATATTAAAATGTTTTTGAATTCCAGTTTCTACCAAAAGGAGGAAGCAACCCAAAAGTCCATCAACAGGTAGACGTGGATAGACAAAATGGTATATGATATACACTGGAATATTATTCAACCTTAAAAAGCAAAGAAATTCTGACACATGATGCAAGTGGATGCATCCTGAAGACATTATGTCAAATAAAGTATCAAAAAATGACCAATACTGCATTATTCCACTTCTATGAGGTCTAAAGTAGTTAAAATCATGAAAGGAGAGGCAAAATAGTAGTTCTGAAGGATTAGAGGAATGGAGCGAAAGAGAGTTATTATTTAATGTGTACAAATATTCAGTTTTTCAAGATGACAAGAATTTTAGAAATGAAAGGTGGTGCTTATTGAAAAACAACATAAATGTATTTCATGACACTGAACTGTACACTCAAAAAATCTAAATGCTCAAATGGTAAAAATGAATGTGAAAATGGTAAAATTTGGGGGTGCCTGAGTGGCTCAGTTGTTAAGCGTCTGCCTTTGGCTCAGGTCATGATCCCAGGGTTCTGGGATCGAGCCCCACATCGGGCTCCCTGCTCAGCGGGAAGCCTGCTTCTCCCTCTCCCACTCCCCCTGCTTGTTTTCCCTCTCTCGCTGTCTCTCTCTCTGTCAAAAAAATAAAATCTTTTTTTGAATGTTAAAATTTTATAATTAAAAAAATTTGAGGAGATACTTAAGATTTCTACTCTACAAATCTGCCTTCCAAACAAATATATAAGAGGGTGTTAAAATGCAAAATCAATTATCAACCATCCATTACCATCCAATTTTAAGGCCCTGGGGAAATGGAGTTAGAGGTGGAAGGAAGAAAATGGAGAGGATGAGGATTTTGGAGTGAGGAACATTGATCAAAAAGGAGGGCTCAGAAGTGTGCAAACTGAGCCACATTTGGCAAAAAATGCCTTTGAAGGAGTGTTGAAATCAAGGGCACGAACAGACAAAGGGGAAAATTCACACTTTGCTCCTTCACAGTGTCCCCTTAGAGCCCCTATTTATGATCATTTGCAGATAAGACTGGTGGTAAGGAGGTAAACCTCCTGAATGCAAACTGAGCACCTCTATGCTGGAGGTGTTAATGAGATGGAATGAACACAGAGCAGGCCCCTTAGAAACTAACTGCGAGTACAGATGACTCACAGCAAACAAACCTAATTACACTAAACACTACACACAGCACTCAGTCCGTCACCCATACATTATCCCATCCTGCGGGCTGCCACCATCACACACTGGGGGGCAACAACAGTGAGCTTCTGTAAGCAACTAGTGAGCATGTGCAGAAAGCAGCCCCCCTCTGCCAGATTGGGAGAAATCACACAAATTCAGTCAGCACCATCCTAGAGAAAGCAAACAAAAAGGAGACTGTCAGCAGTCTGGCTACAGGATCAAGGGAAGGCCTTAAAGTTTGTCCTATCCAGGCAGTAGGAAACAAATACACCAAGCATGGTGAAGGTTTAAACCTGAATGTGTCTGGATCTGAGCTATGTACTCACTGCACATTCTAGATAAAACATTTGTTTTCTTCTACTGCATCAATTCTCACCTAAGTATGATCAAGCATTCAAACCTGCAGGAACAGCACCCTCTCTCTCACTTTTAACTTGACTTAGGAAGAAATAAACTAATAATAGAGAAGCATGCTTCCTTCTGACTCCATCATCAGGCTTGGAGGAAATGGACCAATCAAGAGTCGCCTTCCTTCTACTGCACAGGAGCTGTATAAGGAGGGAAAGAATCAAGCCCATTGAGGTGTTGGGCGACAGTACTAACCTCCTTTGTTCTAAGTGATAAACTGAATTTAATCTGATGCGTTTCCCAATAAGAAAAAGTAGTTGGCAAATAACTCATAACCATAACTCAGCTAAGAGAAACCACTCTCACCATGACAATTGCCAATTATATCCATCATTAGTTAGGAAGACATCGAGGGACTTGAAAGGAGTCTACGCTTGAGCAGAGGTGGGAGGATGATAGAATTAAATATTTACACAACTTCTTTCGCTCCATTGATGTCTCTACAACACTAGAGATAAAGGTTTTTTTAAATACTTATTTTTTATTATGTTCAGTTAGCCAGCATGTAGTACATCATAAGTTTTTGTTGAGAAATAAATTTTTAAAAAGAAGGTTGTGGTTAGTAATGTTTAATTCAGTGAAATGTGAACATGTGGCAGGGAGGCTGGTAGCACGTCATCTCTACATTAGTCAGTAGTCCAAATGTTTACCTGCAATCTACTAGAAATAGTAAGGTGGCTGATACATGCATATAAAAGTTTTCCCATATATCTCAGAAAGAAAGGTTTTCATTATAATCATAACAAAAAATTACAAGCCCTGCAAATAATTGAATTACCTTCAAACAACAGAGCTTTATTAAGAGAGACATATAAACGGAATGAAAGAGTATGTTCTAAAACAATCAAATAATCAGATACACATATTAAGGTCTTTTGTTTTTCACAAATCAATTTATAAACTTAATTCAAACATAAAGCTTAAATTAAAACTCTGAGTAAGTGGCAGAATTGACCTTTCCTTCTTTCTTTAACAAACATCTACTGATAATCAATTATGTGAAAAAATTTGTGCTAGGTACTGTAAATATAGCAGTGAATGGGATGCAGAATTCTGTCTCCTAAGTTGTATGAAAGAGTCATTGCAAATAGATATTTACAAATTTTGTAAACAAGAATAGATTTCTGAGTTTTATCTGAAGCTCACATTGTCAAATCCCACTCTCTATCTTAATTTCCCTCAAACACACAAATAGTACATACCACCCTAGGCTCTACAGGAAAACCCATGATACAATTTCTGAACAAGAAAAGGATCAAAGTACATAGAAATGTCTGTCAAATTATGCCCCATTTATGAAGGAAGAAAATTAATATGAAAATATAATTAATTAAATACCTCACAAAGGTATTATAATGCACTAATTAAATGAAAACTTAAAAATGAAATTAAAACAATGCTGAAGTTTGACACAAAGAATTGATGAAGTGGGGAATGCTCAAATTGAAATCCATAAAGTGAAAAATTCATGAATCTGATTATAATAAAAATATTTAGAAACCAAAAGAATATTAGCAACATTATATATTATAGAATTATCACTTTCATATTTGTACTTTCCATATTTCTATATTTGGCATGTAATATTTTAGATCACAAAAATTAAAAATGCTACCTTTGAAACACAACATTTAAGTGCCCATCCATAAAAAGGACTGTATATTGGTAGTAAGGGGTTATTTATAGAACAGGAGTCTCAATGGCAAATGTAGAGTTCTTTAAAACCTTAACTTCAAAATAAAACATTATTAGCTCCATTCAAGAATCCATTAAACAACAGTCATCCAACAAAATGTTCTAACCCTGTCTGGGTCATCTCCATCCTAATAGTCTTATTATATGCCTTTAACGTCTAACACATTAGCTTCCACTTGCAGACAAACAACAGCACAAAAGCTATACTTGAAGTTCTGTGTCAGAGGACAGGGGGCTGCCCCAGACCCAGGTTTGAGTGCA
>NW_022592051.1:0-4399 GCF_004348235.1 Phoca vitulina
CTAAAACTAATGATGTAATGTATGGGGATTAACATAACAATAAAAAAATTAAAAAAAAAAAAAAGCCATGGATTCTATGTGCAGTATTCCCCTAGAGCTGGAGTTCTGCCGTTCTCATTGATCGGTAAACTTGGTCTTGGCTGGCTGTTCTCGCTGATCTTCTGGGGGCGGGGCCTGTTGCCGTGGTTCCCAAATGTCTTTGCCGGAGGCGGAATTGCCCCGCCCTTGCCCGGTCCGGGCTAAGTAATCTGCTCGGGTTTGCTCTCGGGAGCTTTTGTTCCCTGCAAGCTTTCCGTACAGCTTTGGAGGCCAAGAGTGAAAATGGCGGCCTCCCAGTCTCCGCCCCGGAGGAGCCGAGAACTCGGGGCCCTGCTCCTCAGTGAGCCCCCAGAGAAAAGCCGTCAGTCACTCCCGTCTCCCCGGTCTCCGGCCGCACTCCGTGCTCACCCGGCCTGTGACTGCGCGTTTCTATCTCTGGCACCCGACCCCGGGTGGAGTCTCCAAACCCAGCAGATCCCTGCGATGCGCTCCTGTGCCTCTCCTCCCGGGGGAGGAAGGGGAGTCTCCCTGGATCTGCCGCTTGTTGGGTCCCTGCTGGAGGAGCAGTGGCCCAACTGAGCCACGGATCATGGTTTATGGCAACCCCGAGCGGAGAGCCCGCTCCTCGGCTCCGTCTCTGCAGCCGGCTTCCCCGCTCCGATCCCTGGGAGCTCTGCCGCACTCAGGCACCACCGGTCTTTCTGTGACCCTGAGGGTCCTGAGACCACACTGTCCCACGAGGGTTCCACCCTCTGCTTAGCAACTGGAGCACGTCCCTCAGCGGAGCAGACTTCTAAAAGTTCCGATTTTGTGCTCTGCGGCTCTATCACTTGCCAGAAGTGGCCGGAGACCCCCTCCCCCGCCATCTATCCTCCCGAATATCGCCTCGAATTCACTTCTCCGCACATCCTCCCTTCCAGAAAGTGGTCGCTTTTCTGTTCAGAGAGTTGTTGCTCTTCTTTTCTTTGATCTCCTGTTGAGTTTGTAGGTGTTCAGAATGGTTTGATCCCTATCCAGCTGAATTCCTAAGACCAGATGAAATCCAGGTCTCCTACTCCTCTGCCATCTTGCCCCGCCCCCCAAGTTTTTATTTTCTATATCTAGACATTTCCCCCTAGATCTCTCCATTTGATTTATGCACATTCTCATTTTTTTTATTTTTCCTGCGTCATGAAAACTTAAAAAAAAAAAAAAGAGTGTTATAACCCTTTGCTATGTGCAGTAAACTGAATGGAGAATGACTATGCAAATCATTTCTTCACTTTCAAAATTGAGTTGTAGTAGAAAACAAAATCACCCACAAGAATCTGAATACTTGAAATTTCTGCTAATTTATTTTGTCTCAGTGTATAGGTTTTGGTACATCATCATGCTTTTGTTATCTTTTTTTTTCCGAATTGCTTTTGTTAGTAGGGTCTTATTTTAGGGATAGTGATGTAGCATAAGGCTCACAGGCTTTGGAATCAGACAGCTCTGTTGTTTATTTATTGCATGATCTTGATGAAAAGATGGTACTCAGTCTAAAGGGAGAATAAATTTTAGGCCTGCTATGAAGATTAGTTATAAGATCACTCAGAGCACACGGTAGATGCTTGACTAATGATGAGTAATCAGAGCTGACATTTACTGATCAGTTTGTGTCGGACAATGTGCAGCTTACATGTATCATCTCATTCAATACTCAGAACGCAGTATGATAAGTAAACCTCTTACCCTTGCTTTAAAGGTAAGGCAATTGAGACTTATAGATGTTTAATATTTTGCTCAAGTTCACATAACTAGTAAGTGATGAAAGTGGATTGGGGATGTGAACCTAGGAAGTCTGATCTTTGAATCAGTTTTTTATCCTGAGTTGTTTCCTCAGTATAATAGCTATTATTCTTCTTATTAAATTTATGCCACAGAATTTAGTTTTTCAGCAACAAATTCCCTTTTAGGAATTCTGAAACAAGAGAAGAGTATTGTTCTAGGGATAGTCCCTACCCTCAAGCTGCTTTGAGTAAGTTCTGGCTGGGGGTTCTTCTGAGTTCCTGGTATAAATAGTTTCTCTTTTCTTCCTTCTTCCTCTCCTCCTTCTCCTTCTCATCTCCATTTTCCTTTCTCTCATTCATTACACTCTCCCACCTTCCCTATTTCTATTTTTTTTGTTGTTGTTTTTTTAAAGTTCAGCTTTGGGACACTTGGGTGGCTCAATCGGTTAAGTGTCTGCCTTCAGCTCAGGTCATGATCCCAGGGTCCTGGAATCGATCCTTGCATCAGGCTCCCTGCTCAGCGGGGAGCCTGCTTCTCCCTCTGCTTGCCACTCCCCCTGCTTGTGCTCTCTCTCTATCAAATAAATAAATAAAACCTTAAAAAAATAAAGTTCAGCTTTATTGAGATAATTGAGAAATAGAAATTGTATATATTTAGCGTTTACAACTTGATGTTTTGATGTACGTACATATTGTGAAACGGTCACCACAATCAAGCCAGTTGGCATGCCCACCACCTCCTATAGCTACCATTTCCCTTCTTTCTTTCTTTCTTTTTTTTCCTTTTTTTTGTGGTGAGAACACTTAAGTTCATCCTCTTCACAAATTTCAAGTATACACTACACTGTTGTTAACTACAGCCACAGTGCTCTACACCAGATTGCTAGAATTTATTCTTCTTGCATAAATAAAACTTTGTGCCCTTTGACCAATACCTCCCCCTGTCCCCCTCCACTGCACCTTTGGTAATCACACTCTGCTCTGTTTTTATGAGTCTGACTATTTTAGATTCCACATATAAGTGAGGTCGTGCCATATTTATCTTTCTCTGTCTGGCTTATTTCACTCAGCATAATGTCTTCCAGGTTCGGCCATGTTGTCACAAATGGTAGGAGTTCCTTCTCTTTTTGAGGCTGAATAATATTTCTTTTTCTGTATCACCCACATTTTCTTTATCTATTCATCTGCCAGTGGACATTTAGGTTGTGTCCATGTCTTGGCTATTGTGAATAATGCTGTAAAGTGGAATCATGGGTACCTCTTTCCTATCCTGCTTTCATTTCCTTTGAATATATACCCAGAATTGGGATTGCTGGATCATATGGTAGTACTGTTTAAAATTTTTGAGGGCCCTCCATACTGTTTTCCATGGTGGCTGCACCAATTTACATTCCCACCGACAGTGCACAAGTGTTCCCTTTTCTCCATACCCTTCTAAAACCTGTTAGGTAATCCAGAGCTACTAGCATGTCCTAACCTGCTGAATTTAGCATCATGCTGCGATCGGGTGTGGGGGAGGGGCTATGCAGAGCTAACCAGAGTGGAGACATTTGTTCTCTTTGGGGCATAGACTATTCTCATAACCACCTCCATCACTCTGTCACTACTTGTTCTACTTTTAAGAGTGAAAGTAAAAGAGAAATAGAATGAAAAAAGTAAAATAAGCTAAAAGATCACTCCAGAAAATGGCAGTGATAAAATAGTAAAAAAAATACACAGCTATAATAAACACACACACACACCCAAGCTCCATCTAGGCAAAACAAATTCAGAAGATTAATTAGAGCCAATCATGTAAATCATAAATTACAAAAAAGAAAAAGAAAGAAAGAAAGAAAAGAAAAAGTGAGAGAGACATCCTGAATTGGCTGCTTATTCAAAGAACAGGACACTTCCCATAGGACAGTCAGCAGAGGTTGCCATGGGCTGTTCTTATTCCTTTTTCTTCTGCCTTCCTCAGGTTCTTCCAGGTGATTCTCCCCTTCACAAAGCTCAGTCCTGCCCAGAGGTTACTGGTTTATGCCATTGATTCCCCCAACTCATTGATTAAAAGAATCCCTTGAGGAATTTTCCCAGCATACCCAGTTGGCTCTCCACTTACCCTGAAGGCAGAAGAGTCTGTGGCCAGTGAAGCTTGAGACAGCTTCGAGGTGATTCTAAATCACAGCTCCCCTTCTTGCTGCCCTGATTACTTGCATCATAGTTATGGACTTTTTGAAGTGGGACTATATCCTTTCCCTGGATCAAAGAATCAAACATGATACTTTCTTGGATCAACACCCTGTTGGTGACTGTACAGGAATCCATGAAGGAGGAAGACCTGTGATATCTGGAGACATTCTCTGCTTCCTCAATAAAATAATTACATATGGGTACACTAGAAGTTTCTTCTATTTAGGATCCTAAAAGTGAAGAGTTGGAAAAAGCCCACGAGAGTCATTTAGTAAATCCTAGTAAATGGGGTTCAGGGGAAGGAAATGACTGGACCTACCAAGTCCCAGAGCTGACTGGGGGCTAAGACAGGACTAGAGTCCAGTTTTTTCCTGTTTAAAAAGCACTCTGTGTAATATTATGCAGCCATCAAAAGGAATAAGATCTTGCCATTTGCA